>NC_060140.1:1217500-1318807 GCF_021461385.2 Schistocerca piceifrons | reverse complement strand
AGTTCAGGGCCACCTAATGACGATGGAACACTCAAATTACGTCGAGATTCAATACATCGTCCTCCAGCCGACTTGTCTCCAAGCGGATATTGCTGCCTCGGGCAACTTATGATCCGTTTCCTGTGAGTCTAGACTTTCGAATCCGACGCATAACTGATGCTTAATTGTAATGTTAATGGCCTCCTAATGACGATGCAACACACAAATTACGTCCAAAATCATTACATCGACCTTCAGCCAACTTGTCTCCAAGGGGATATTGCTGCCTCGGGCACCATATGGTCCGTCTCCTATGAGTCTAGATTTTCGAACCCGAAGCAAAAGTGATAGTTAATTGTAACGTTCAGGGCCTCCAAACGAAGATGGAACACTCAAATTGCGTCGAGATTCAATACATGTCCTCCAGCCGTCTTGCCTCCAAGGGGATATTGCTGCCTTGGGCACCATATGGTCCATCTCCTGTGAGTCTAAGTTTTCGAATCCGACGCGAAACTGCTAGTTAATTGTGCCGTTCAGTGCCTCCGAATGACTTTGGAACTCTCAAATTGCTTCGAGATTCAATACATCGTCCTTCAGCCGACTTGTCTCCAAGATTTTATTGCTGCCTCGGGTGCCTTATGGTGGTTCTCCTGTGAGTCTAGGTTTTCAAAACCGACGCAAAACTGATAGTTAATTGTAACGTTCAGGGACTCCTAATGACGATGGAACACTCAAATTGCGTCGAGATGCAATTTATCGACCTCCAGCCGACTTGTCTCCAAGGGTCTATTGCTGCCTCGGGCACCTAATGGTCGTTCTCCTCAGAGTCTAGATTTTCGAATCCGACGCAAAACTGATAGTTAATTGTAAAGTTCAGGGCCACCTAATGACGATGGAACACTCAAATTACGTCGAGATTCAATTCATCGTCCTCCAGCCGACTTGTCTCCAAGCGGATATTGCTGCCTCGGGCAACTTATGATCCGTTTCCTGTGAGTCTAGACTTTCGAATCCGACGCATAACTGATGCTTAATTGTAATGTTAATGGCCTCCTAATGACGATGCAACACACAAATTACGTCCAAAATCATTACATCGACCTTCAGCCAACTTGTCTCCAAGGGGATATTGCTGCCTCGGGCACCATATGGTCCGTCTCCTATGAGTCTAGATTTTCGAATCCGAAGCAAAAATGATACTTAATTGTAACGTTCAGGGCCTCCAAACGAAGATGGAACACTCAAATTGCGTCGAGATTCAATACATGTCCTCCAGCCGTCTTGCCTCCAAGGGGATATTGCTGCATTGGGCACCATATGGTCCATCTCCTGTGAGTCTAAATTTTCGAATCCGACGCGAAACTGCTAGTTAATTGTACCGTTCAGTGCCTCCGAATGACTTTGGAACTCTCAAATTGCGTCGAGATTCAATACATCGTCCTTCAGCCGGCTTGTCTCCAAGATTTTATAGCTGCCTCGGGTGCCTTATGGTGGTTCTCCTGTGAGTCTAGATTTTCGAATCCAACGCAAATCTGATAGTTAATTCTAACGTTCATGGCCTCCAATTGACGATGGAACACTCAAATTGCGTCGAAATTCAATACATCATCCTCCAGCCGACTTGTCTCCAAGGATCTATTGCTGCCTCGGGCACCTTATCGTCGTTCTCCTGTGAATCTAGATTTTCGAAACCGACGCATAACTGATAGTTAATTGTAACGTTCAGCGCCTCCTAATGACGAATCAACACTCAAATTGCGTCGAGATTCAATACATCGTCCTTCAGCCGACCTGCCTCCAAGAGTCTATTGCAGCCTCGGGCACCTTATGGTGGTTCTCCTGTGAGTCTAGATTTTCGAATCCAACGCTAATCTGATAGTTAATTCTAACGTTCATGGCCTCCAATTGACGATGGATCACTCAAATTGCGTCGAAATTCAATACATCATCCTCCAGCCGACTTGTCTCCAAGGATCTATTGCTGCCTCGGGCACCTTATCGTCGTTCTCCTGTGAATCTAGATTTTCGAAACCGACGCATAACTGATAGTTAATTGTAACGTTCAGCGCCTCCTAATGACGAATCAACACTCAAATTGCGTCGAGATTCAAGACATCGGCCTCCAGCCGACTTGTCTCGAAGAGTCCGTTGCTGCCTCGGGCACCTTATGGTCGTTCTCCTGTGACTCTAGATTTTCGAAACCGACGCATAACTGATAGTTAATTGTATCGTTCAGCGCCTCCTAATGACGATGGAACACTCACATTGGGTCGAGATTCAATATATCGTCCTCCAGCCGACTTGTCTCCAAGGGGTTTATTGCCGCCTCGGGCACCTTATGGTCCTTATCCTCTGAGTCTAGATTTTCGAATCCGACGCGAAACTTATAGTTAATTGTAACGTTCAGGGCCTCCTGATGACGATAGAGCGCTCAAATTGCGTCGCGATTCAAAACATCGTCCTCCTGCGGACTGGTCTCCAAGGGGATATTGCTGCATCGGGCACATTATGTGAGTCTATATTTACGAATCCGGCGAAAAACTGACAGTTAGATGTAACATTCAGGGCCTCCTAATGACTCTGAAACAAATTGCGTCGCGGTCCAATATTTCGTCCACCAGCCGAATTGTCTCCAAGCGTCTATTGCTGCCTCGGGCACCTTATGATCGTTCTCCTGTGAGTCTAGACTTTCGAACCCGACGCTAAAATGATTGTTAATTGTAACGTTCAGCGCCTCCTAATGACGATGGAACACTCAATTTGCGTCGAGAGTCAATACATGGACCTGCAGCCCACTTGTGTAGTAGATGATTTGCTGCCTCGGGTTCCATGTGGTCCGTGTCCTATGAGTCTAGATTTTCGAATCGGACGAGATACTGATAGTTAATTGTAACGTTCATGGCCTCCTAATGACGATGGATCTCTCAAATTGCGTCGCGATTCAATACATCGTCCTCCAGCCAACTTGTCTCCAAGGGTCTATTGCTGCCTCGGGCACCTTATGTACGTTCTCCTGTGAGTCTAGATTTTCTAATCGGACGCAAAACTGAATGTTAATTGTAAAATTCAGGGCCTCCTAGTTACGATGGAACACTCAAATTGCGTCGCGATCCAAAACATCGTTCTGCAGCCGACTTGTCTCCAAGCGTCTATTGCTGCCTGGGGCACCTTATGGTCGTTCTCCTGTGAGTCTACATTTTCGAATCCGACGCAGAAATGATAGTTAATTGTAATGTTCAGGGCCTCCTACTGACGATGGAACACTCAAATTGCGTCGAGATTCAATACATCGGCCTCCAGCCGACTTGTCTCGAAGAGTCCGTTGCTGCCTCGGGCACCTTATGGACGTTCTCCTGTGACTCTAGATTTTGGAATCCGACGCATAACTGATAGTTAATTGTATCGTTCAGCGCCTCCTAATGACGATGGAACACTCAAATTGGGTCGAGATTCAATATATCGTCCTCCAGCCGACTTGCCTCCAAGGGGATATTGCTGCCTCGGGCACCTTATGGTCCTTATCCTGTGAGTCTAGATTTTCGAATCCAACGCTAAACTTATAGTTAATTGTAACGTTCAGGGCCTCCTAATGACGGTGGAACACTCAAATTGCGGCGGGATCCAATACATCGTCCACCAGGCGACTTGTCTCCAACGGTCTATTGCTGCCTAGTGCTCCATACGGTCCTTCTCCTGTGAGTCTAGATTTTCTAATCCGACGCAAAACTGATTCTTAATAGTAACGTTCAGGGCCTCCTAATGACGATGGAACACTCAAATAGAATCGAGATTCAATACATCGTCTTCCAGCCGACTTGTATCCAAGGGGAGATTGCTGTATCGGGCACCATATGATCCTCCTCCTGTGAGTAGTTTTTGGAATCCGACGCTAAAATGATAGTTAATTGTAACTTTCAGCGCCTCCTGATGACGATGGAACACTCAAATTTCGTCGAGTGTCAATACATCGTCCTCCAGCCGACTTGTCTCCAAGGGTCTATTCCTGCCTCGGGCACCTTATGGTCGTTCTCCTGTGAGTCTAGATTTTGGAATCCGACGCAAAAATGATAGTTAATTGTAAAGTTCAGGGCCTCCTAATAACGATGGAACACTCAAATATCGTCGAGATTGAATTCATCGCCATTCAGCCGATTTGTCTCCAAGGGGATATTGCTGTCTCGGGCAACATATGTTTCGTCTCCTGTGAGTCTAGATTTTCGAATCCGACGCAAAAATGATAGTCAATTGTTACGTTCAGCGACTCCTAATGACGATGGAACACTCAATTTGCGTCGAGAGTCAATACATGGACCTCCAGCCCACTTGTCTAGAAGGGGATATGCTGCCTCGGGTTCCATGTAGTCCGTGTCTTGTGAGTCTAGATTTACGAATCCGACGATATACTGATAGTTAATTGTAACGGTCATGGCCTCCTATTGACGATGCAGCACTCAAATTGCGTCGCGTTTCAATACATCGTCCTCCAGCGGACTGGTCTCCAAGGGGATATCGTTGCCACGGGCAACTTATGTGAGTCTAGATTTACGAATCCGATGCAAAACTCATAGTTAACTGTAACGCTCAGGGCCTCCTAATTACGATGGAACACTCTAATTGCGTCGAGATTCAATATATCGTCTTCCAGCTGACTTGTTTTCATGGGGATTTTGCTGCCTCGGGCTCCTTATGGTCGCTCTCCTGTGAGTCTAGATTTTCAAATCCGACGCGAAACTGATTGTTAATTGTAATGTTCAGGGCCTCCTAATGACGATGGAACACTCAAATTGCGTCGCGATCCAATACATCGTCCTCCACCGGACTGGTCTCCAAGGTGATACTGCTGCATCCGGAACCTTATGTTCCGTCTCCAGTGAGTCTAGAATTTCCAATCCGACGAAAAACTTATAGTTGATTGTAACATTCAGGGCCTCCTAGTTACGATGGAACACTCAAATTGCGTCGCGATCCAAAACATCGACCTCCAGCGGACTGGTCTCCAAGGAGATATTGCTGCCTCGGGCACATTATGTGAGTCTATATCTTCCAATCCGGCGAAAAACGGATAGTTGGATGTAACATTCAGGGCCTCCTAATGACTCTGAAACACTCAAATTGCGTCGCGATCCAATATTTCATCCACCAGCCGAATTGTCTCCAAGCGTCTATTGCTGCCGCGGGCACATTATGGTCGTTCTCCTGTGAGTCTAGATTTGCTAATCCGACGCAAAACTGATTGTTAAATGTAACGTTCAGGGCCTCCTATTGTCGTTGGAACACTTAAATTGAATCGAGATTCAATACATCGTCTTACAGCCGACTTGTATCCAAGGGGATATTGCTGTTTCGGGCACCATATGATACCTGTGAATAGATTTTCGAATCCGACGCAAAACTGATTGTTAATTGTAACGTTCAGGGCCTCCTAGTTACGATGGAACACTCAAATTACGTCGCGATCGAAAAGATCGTCCTCCAGCCGACTTGTCTCCAAGGGGTTTATTGCCGCCTCGGGTACCATATGGTCCTTATCCTGTGAGTCTAGATTTTCGAATCCGACGCGAAACTTATAGTTAATTGTAACGTTCAGGGCCTCCTAATGACGATGGAGCGCTCAAATTGCGTCGCGATTCAAAACATCGTCCTCCTGCGGACTGGTCTCCAAGGGGATATTGCTGCCTCGGGCACATTATGTGAGTCTATATTTACGAATCCGGCGAAAAACTGATAGTTAGATGTAACATTCAGGGCCTCCTAATGACTCTGAAACACTCAAATTGCGTCGCGATCCAATATTTCGTCCACCAGCCGAATTGTCTCCAAGCGTCTATTGCTGCCTCGGGCACCTTATGATCGTTCTCCTGTGAGTCTAGATTTTCGAACCCGACGCAAAAATGATTGTTAATTGTAACGTTCAGCGCCTCCTAATGACGACTGAACACTCAATTTGCGTCGAGAGTCAATACATGGACCTCCAGCCCACTTGTGTAGAAGATGATTTGCTGCCTCGGGTTCCATGTGGTCCGTGTCCTATGAGTCTAGATTTTCGAATCGGACGAGATACTGATAGTTAATTGTAACGTTCATGGCCTCCTAATGACGATGGATCTCTCAAATTGCGTCGCGATTCAATACATCGTCCTCCAGCCAACTTGTCTCCAAGGGTCTATTGCTGCCTCGGGCACCTTATGGACGTTCTCCTGTGAGTCTAGATTTTCTAATCGGACGCAAAACTGAATGTTAATTGTAAAATTCAGGGCCTCCTAGTTACGATTGAACACTCAAATTGCGTCACGATCCAAAACATCGTCCTCCAGCCGACTTGTCTCCAAGCGTCTATTGCTGCCTGGGGCACCTTATTTATGATCGTTCTCCTGTAAGTCTAGATTTTCGAATCCGACGCGAAACTGATAGTTAATTGTAACTGATAGGGCCTCATAATGACGATGGAGCACTCAAATTGCGTCGAGATTCAATACATCGTCCTTCAGCCGACTTGTCTCCAAGGGTCTATAGCTGCCTCGGGCACCTTATGGTCGTTCTCCTGTGAGACTACATTTTCGAATCCGACGCAAAAATGATAGTTAATTGTAATGTTCAGGGCCTCCTACTGACGATGGAACACTCAAATTGCGTCGAGATTCAATACATCGGCCTCCAGCCGACTTGTCTCGAAGAGTCCGTTGCTGCCTCGGGCACCTTATGGTCGTTCTCCTGTGACTCTAGATTTTCGAATCCGACGCATAACTGATAGTTAATTGTATCGTTCAGCGCCTCCTAATGACGATGGAACACTCAAATTGGGTCGAGATTCAATATATCGTCCTCCAGCCGACTTGCCTCCAAGGGGATATTGCTGCCTCGGGCACCTTATGGTCCTTATCCTGTGAGTCTAGATTTTCGAATCCGACGCGAAACTTATAGTTAATTGTAACGTTCAGGGCCTCCTGATGACGATAGAGCGCTCAAATTGCGTCGCGATTCAAAACATCGTCCTCCTGCGGACTGGTCTCCAAGGGGATATTGCTGCATCGGGCACATTATGTGAGTCTATATTTACCAATCCGGCGAAAAACTGACAGTTAGATGTAACATTCAGGGCCTGCTAATGACTCTGAAACAAATTGCGTCGCGGTCCAATATTTCGTCCACCAGCCGAATTGTCTCCAAGCGTCTATTGCTGCCTCGGGCACCTTATGATCGTTCTCCTGTGAGTCTAGACTTTCGAACCCGATGCTAAAATGATTGTTAATTGTAACGTTCAGCGCCTCCTAATGACGATGGAACACTCAATTTGCGTCGAGAGTCAATACATGGACCTGCAGCCCACTTGTGTAGTAGATGATTTGCTGCCTCGGGTTCCATGTGGTCCGTGTCCTATGAGTCTAGATTTTCGAATCGGACGAGATACTGATAGTTAATTGTAACGTTCATGGCCTCCTAATGACGATGGATCTCTCAAATTGCGTCGCGATTCAATAGATCGTCCTCCAGCCAACTTGTCTCCAAGGGTCTATTGCTGCCTCGGGCACCTTATGGACGTTCTCCTGTGAGTCTAGATTTTCTAATCGGACGCAAAACTGAATGTTAATTGTAAAATTCAGGGCCTCCTAGTTACGATGGAACACTCAACTTGCGTCGCGATCCAAAACATCGTTCTCCAGCCGACTTGTCTCCAAGCGTCTATTGCTGCCTGGGGCACCTTATGGTCGTTCTCCTGTGAGTCTACATTTTCGAATCCGACGCAAAAATGATAGTTAATTGTAATGTTCAGGGCCTCCTACTGACGATGGAACACTCAAATTGCGTCGAGATTCAATACATCGGCCTCCAGCCGACTTGTCTCGAAGAGTCCGTTGCTGCCTCGGGCACCTTATGGACGTTCTCCTGTGACTCTAGATTTTCGAATCCGACGCATAACTGATAGTTAATTGTATCGTTCAGCGCCTCCTAATGACGATGGAACACTCAAATTGGGTCGAGATTCAATATATCGTCCTCCAGCCGACTTGCCTCCGAGGGGATATTGCTGCCTCGGGCACCTTATGGTCCTTATCCTGTGAGTCTAGATTTTCGAATCCGACGCTAAACTTATAGTTAATTGTAACGTTCAGGGCCTCCTAATGACGATGGAGTACTCAAATTGCGTCGCGTTTCAATACATCGTCCTCCAGCGGACTGGTCTCCAAGGGGATATCGTTGCCACGGGCACCTTATGTGAGTCTAGATTTACGAATCCGATGCAAAACTCATAGTTAACTGTAACGCTCAGGGCCTCCTAATTACGATGGAACACTCTAATTGCGTCGAGATTCAATATATCGTCTTCCAGCTGACTTGTTTTCATGGGGATTTTGCTGCCTCGGGCTCCTTATGGTCGCTCTCCTGTGAGTCTAGATTTTCAAATCCGACGCGAAACTGATTGTTAATTGTAATGTTCAGGGCCTCCTAATGAGGATGGAACACTCAAATTGCGTCGCGATCCAATACATCGTCCTCCACCGGACTGGTCTCCAAGGGGATACTGCTGCTTCCGGAACCTTATGTTCCGTCTCCAGTGAGTCTAGAATTTCCAATCCGACGAGAAACTTATAGTTGATTGTAACATTCAGGGCCTCCTAGTTACGATGGAACACTCAAATTGCGTCGCGATCCAAAACATCGACCTCCAGCGGACTGGTCTCCAAGGAGATATTGCTGCCTCGGGCACATTATGTGAGTCTATATCTTCCAATCCGGCGAAAAACGGATAGTTGGATGTAACATTCAGGGCCTCCTAATGACTCTGAAACACTCAAATTGCGTCGCGATCCAATATTTCATCCACCAGCCGAATTGTCTCCAAGCGTCTATTGCTGCCGCGGGCACATTATGGTCGTTCTCCTGTGAGTCTAGATTTGCTAATCCGACGCAAAACTGATTGTTAAATGTAACGTTCTGGGCCTCCTATTGTCGATGGAACACTTAAATTGAATCGAGATTCAATACATCGTCTTACAGCCGACTTGTATCCAAGGGGATATTGCTGTTTCGGGCACCATATGATACCTGTGAATAGATTTTCGAATCCGACGCAAAACTGATTGTTAATTGTAACGTTCAGGGCCTCCTAGTTACGATGGAACACTCAAATTACGTCGCGATCGAAAAGATCGTCCTCCAGCCGACTTGTCTCCAAGCTGCCTGGGGCACCTTAAGGTCGTTCTCTTGTAAGTCTAGATTTTCGAATCCGACGCGAAACTGATAGTTTATTGTAACGTTCAGGGCCTAATATTGACGATGGAGCACTCAAATTACGTCGCCATTCAATACATCGTCTTCCAGCCGACTTGTCTCCAAGGGTCTATAGCTGCCTGGGGCACCTTATGATCGTTCTCCTGTAAGTCTAGATTTTCGAATCCGACGCGAAACTTATAGTTAATCGTAACGTTCAGAGCCTCATAATGACGATGGAGCACTCAAATTGCGCCGAGATTCAATACATCGTCCTTCAGCCGACTTGTCTCCAACGGTCTATAGCAGCCTCGGGCACCTTATGGTCGTTCTCCTGTGAGTCTACATTTTCGAATCCGACGCAAAACTGATTGTTAACTGTAACGTTTAGGGCCTCCTAATGACGATGGAACACTCATATTGCGTCGAGATTCAATACATCGTCCTCCAGCCGGCTTGTATCCAAGGGGATATTGCTGTCACGAGCACCATAACAACTTCTCCTGTAAGTAGATTTTCGAATCCGACGCAAAAATGATAGTTAATTGTAACGTTCAGCGCCTCCTAATGACGATGGAACACTCAAATTGCGTCGAGATTCAATACATTGTTCTTCAGCTGACTTGTCTCCAAGGGTCTATAGCTGCCTCGGGCACCTTATGGTCGTTCTCCTGTGAGTCTACATTTTCGAATCCGACGCAAAAATGATAGTTAATTGTAACGTTCAGGGCCTCCTAATGACGATGGAACACTCAAATTGCGTCGAGATTCAATACATCGGAATCCAGCTAACTTGTCTCCAAGGGGCTGTTGCTGCCTCCGGCACCTTATGGTCGTTCTCCTGTGAGTCTAGATTTTCGAATCCGACGCATAACTGATAGTTAATTGTATCGTTCAGCGCCTCCTAATGACGATGGAACACTCAAATTGGGTCGAGATTCAATATATCGTCCTCCAGCCGACTTGTCTCCAAGGGGTTTATTGCCGCCTCGGGTACCATATGGTCCTTATCCTGTGAGTCTAGATTTTCGAATCCGACGCAAAAATGATAGTTAATTGTAATGTTCAGGGCCTCCTAATGACGATGGAACACTCAAATTGCGTCGAGATTCGATACATCGGCCTCCAACCGACTTGCCTCGAAGAGTCCGTTGCTGCCTCGGGCACCTTATGGTCGTTCTCCTGTGACTCTAGATTTTCGAATCCGATGCATAACTGATAGTTAATTGTATCGTTCAGCGCCTCCTAATGACGATGGAACACTCAAATTGGGTCGAGATTCAATATATCGTCCTCCAGCCGACTTGTCTCCAAGGGGTTTATTGCCGCCTCGGGTACCATATGGTCCTTATCCTGTGAGTCTAGATTTTCGAATCCGACGCGAAACTTATAGTTAATTGTAACGTTCAGGGCCTCCTAATGACGATGGAGCGCTCAAATTGCGTCGCGATTCAAAACATCGTCCTCCTGCGGACTGGTCTCCAACGGGATATTGCTGCCTCGGGCACATTATGTGAGTCTATATTTACGAATCCGGCGAAAAACTGATAGTTAGATGTAACATTCAGGGCCTCCTAATGACTCCGAAACACTCAAATTGCGTCGCGATCCAATATTTCGTCCACCAGCCGAATTGTCTCCAAGCGTCTATTGCTGCCTCGGGCACCTTATGATCGTTCTCCTGTGAGTCTAGATTTTCGAACCCGACGCAAAAATGATTGTTAATTGTAACGTTCAGCGCCTCCTAATGACGACTGAACACACAATTTGCGTCGAGAGTCAATACATGGACCTCCAGCCCACTTGTGTACAAGATGATTTGCTGCCTCGGGTTCCATGTGGTCCGTGTCCTATGAGTCTAGATTTTCGAATCGGACGAGATACTGATAGTTAATTGAAACGTTCATGGCCTCCTAATGACGATGGATCTCTCAAATTGCGTCGCGATTCAATACATCGTCCTCCAGCCAACTTGTCTCCAAGGGTCTATAGCAGCCTCGGGCACCTTATGGACGTTCTCCTGTGAGTCTAGATTTTCTAATCGGACGCAAAACTGAATGTTAATTGTAAAATTCAGGGCCTCCTAGTTACGATGGAACACTCAAATTGCGTCACGATCCAAAACATCGTCCTCCAGCCGACTTGTCTCCAAGCGTCTATTGCTGCCTGGGGCACCTTATGATCGTTCTCCTGTAAGTCTAGATTTTCGAATCCGACGCGAAACTGATAGTTAATTGTAACGTTCAGTTCCTCATAATGACGATGGAGCACTCAAATTGCGTCGAGATTCAATACATCGTCCTTCAGCCGACTTTTCTCCAAGGGTCTATAGCTGCCTCGGGCACCTTATGGTCGTTCTCCTGTGAGACTACATTTTCGAATCCGACGTAAAAATGATAGTTAATTGTAATGTTCAGGGCCTCCTACTGACGATGGAACACTCAAATTGCTTCGAGATTCAAGACATCGGCCTCCAGCCGACTTGTCTCGAAAAGTCCGTTGCTGCCTCGGGCACCTTATGGTCGTTCTCCTGTGACTCTAGATTTTCGAATCCGACGCATAACTGATAGTTAATTGTATCGTTCAGCGCCTCCTAATGACGATGGAACACTCAAATTGGGTCGAGATTCAATATATCGTCCTCCAGCCGACTTGCCTCCAAGGGGATATTGCTGCCTCGGGCACCTTATGGTCCTTATCCTGTGAGTCTAGATTTTCGAATCCGACGCGAAACTTAAAGTTAATTGTAACGTTCAGGGCCTCCTAATGACGATGGAGTACTCAAATTGTGTCGCGATTCAATACATCGTCCTCCAGCGGACTGGTCTCGAAGGGGATATCGTTGCCACGGGCACCTTATGTGAGTCTAGATTTTCGAATCCGACGAAAAACTGATGGTTAATTGTAACATTCAGGGCCTCCTAATGACGGTGGAACACTCAAATTGCGTCGGGATCCAATACATCGTCCACCAGGCGACTTGCCTCCAAGGGTCTGTTGCTGCCTAGGGCTCCATACGGTCCTTCTCTTGTGAGTCTAGATTTTCTAATCCGACGCAAAACTGATTGTTAATAGTAACGTTCAGGGCCTCCTAATGACGATGGAACACTCAAATTGCGTCGCGATCCAATACATCGTCCTCCAGCGGACTGATCTCCAAGGGGATACTGCTGCTTCCGGAACCTTATGGTCCGTCTCCAGTGAGTCTAGAATTTCCAATCCGACGAAAAACTTATAGTTAATTGTAACGGTCATGGCCTCCTATTGACGATGCAGCACTCAAATTGCGTCGCGATTCAATACATCGTCCTGCGGCCGACTTGTCTCCAAGCGTCTATTGCTGCCTGGGGCAACTTATGATCGTACTCCTGTAAGTCTAGATTTTCGAATCCGACGCGAAACTGATAGTTAATTGTAACGTTCAGGGCCTCATAATGACGATGGAGCACTCAAATTGCGTCGAGTTTCAATACATCGTCCTTCAGCCGACTTGTCTCCAAGGGTCTATAGCTGCCTCGGGCACCTTATGGTCGTTCTCCTGTGAGACTACATTTTCGAATCCGACGCAAAAATGATAGTTAATTGTAATGTTCAGGGCCTCCTACTGACGATGGAACACTCAAATTGCGTCGAGATTCAATACATCGGCCTCCAGCCGACTTGTCTCGAAGAGTCCGTTGCTGCCTCGGGCACCTTATGGTCGTTCTCCTGTGACTCTAGATTTTCGTATCCGACGCATAACTGATAGTTAATTGTACCGTTCAGCGCCTCTTAATGACGATGGAACACTCAAATTGGGTCGAGATTCAATATATCGTCCTCCAGCCGACTTGCCTCCAAGGGGATATTGCTGCCTCGGGCACCTTATGGTCCTTATCCTGTGAGTCTAGATTTTCGAATCCGACGCGAAACTTATAGTTAATTGTAACGTTCAGGGCCTCCTAATGACGATGGAGCACTCAAATTGCGTCGCGATTCAAAACATCGTCCTCCAGCGGACTGGTCTCCAAGGAGAAATTGCTGCCTCGGGCACATTATGTGAGTCTATATTTTCGAATCCGGCGAAAAACGGATAGTTAGATGTAACATTCAGGGCCTCCTAATGACTCTGAAACACTCAAATTGCGTCGCGATCCAATATTTCGTCCACCAGCCGAATTGTCTCCAAGCGTCTATTGCTGCCTCGGGCACATTATGGTCGTTCTCCTGTGAGTCTAGATTTTCTAATCCGACGCAAAACTGATTGTTAAATGTAACGTTCAGGGCCTCCTATTGTCGATGGAACACTTAAATTGAATCGAGATTCAATACATCGTCTTACAGCCGACTTGTATCCAAGGGGATATTGCTGTTTCGGGCACCATATGATCCTTCTCCTGTGAGTAGATTTTTGAATCCGACGCAAAACTGATTGTTAATTGTTACGTACAGGGCCTCAAAATGATGATGGAACACTCAAATTGCGTCGAGATTCAATACATCGGAATCCAGCTAACTTGTCTCCAAGGGGCTGTTGCTGCCTGGGGCACCTTATGGTCGTCCTCCTGTGAGTCTAGATTTTCGAATCCGACGCAAAAATGATAGTTAATTGTAACGTTCAGAGCCTCCTAATAACGATGGAACACTCAAATTGCGTCGAGATTCAATACTTCGCCATTCAGCCGATTTGTCTTCAAAGGGTATCGCTACCTCGGGCAACTTATGGTTCGTCTCCTGTGTGTCTAGATTTTCGAATCCGACGCAAAAATGATAGTCAATTGTTACGGTCAGCGCCTCCTAATGACGATGGAACACTCAATTTGCGTTGAGAGTCAATACATGGACCTCCAGCCCACTTGTCTAAAAGGGGATATGCTGCCTCGGGTTCCATGTGGTCCTTGTCCTGTAAGTCTAGATTTTCGAATCCGACGAGATACTGATACTTAATTGTAACGTTCATGGCCTCTTAATGACGATGAAGCACTCAAATTACGTCGAGATTCAATACATCGTCCTTCAGCCGACTTGTCTCCAAGGGGATATATCTGCTTCAGGCTTCATACGATCCTGCTCCTGTGAGTCTAGATTCTCGAATCCGACGCGAAGCCGATTGTTAATTGTATCGTTCAGAGCCTCCTAATGACGATGGAACACTAAGATTGTGTCGAGAGTCAATACATCGACCTCCAGCCGACCTGCCTACAAGGGGATATTGCCGCCTGGGGCTCCATGTGGCCCGTCTCGTGTGAGTCTAGATTTTCGAATCCGACGCGAAACTGATAGTTAATTGTAACGTTCAGGGCCTCCTAAAGACGATGGTACACTAAAAATGCGTCGAGATTCAATACATCGACATACAGCCGACTTGTATTCAAGGGGAAATTGCTGTCTCGGGCACACTATGAACTTCTCCTGTGAGTAGATTTTCGAATCCAACGCTAAAATGATAGTTAATTGTAAGGTTCAGTGCCTCCTATTGACGATGGAACACTCAAATTGCGTCGAGAGTCAATACATCGTCCTTCAGCCGACTCGTCTCCAAAGGTCTATTGCTGCCTCGGGCACCTTATGGTCGTCCTCCTTTGAGTCCAGATTTTTGAATCCGACTCAAAAACGATAGTTAATTGTAACGATCACTGCCCCCTAATGACGATGGAACACTCAAATTGCGTCGAGATTCAATACATCGGCATCCAGCCAACTTGTCTCCAAGGGTCTGTTGCTACCTCGGGCACCTTATAGGCGTTCTCCTGTTAGTCTAGATTTTCGAATCCGACGCATAACTGATAGTTAATTGTAACGTTCAGGGCCTCCTAATGACGATGGAACACTCAAATTGCGTCGAGATCCAATACATCGTCCTCCTGCCGGCTTGTATCCAAGGGGATATTGCTGTCGCGAGCACAATATGAACTTCCCCTGTAAGTAGATTTTGGAATCCGACGCGAAAATGATAGTTAATTGTAACGCTCAGGGCCTCCTACTAACGATGGAACACTCAAATTGCGTCGAGATTCAAAACATCGCCATTCAGCAGATTTGTCTCCAAAGGGATATTGCTGCCTCGGGCACCTTATGGTCGTTCTCCTGTGATTCTAGATTTTCTAATCCGACGCAAAACTGATTGTTAATTGTAACGTTCAGGGCCTCCTAATGACGATGGAACACTCAAATTGCGTCGGGATCCAATACATAGTCCTCCAGCGGACTGGTCTCGAAGGGGATACTGCTGCTTCCGGAACCTTATGGTCCGTCTCCACTGAGTCTAGAATTTCCAATCCGACGAAAACCTTATAGTTAATTGTAACATTCAGGGCCTCCTAGTTACGATGGAACACTCAAATTGCGTCGCGATCCAATATTTCGTCCACCAGCCGAATTGTCTCCAAGCGTGTATTGCTGCCTCGGGCACCTTATGATCGTTCTCCTGTGAGTCTAGATTTTCGAACCCGACGCAAAAATGGTTGTTAATTGTAACGTTCAGCGCCTCCTAATGACGATGGAACACTCAATTTGCGTCGAGAGTCAATACATGGACCTCCAGCCCACTTGTGTAGAAGATGATTTGCTGCCTCGGGTTCCATGTGGTCCGTGTCCTATGAGTCTAGATTTTCGAATCGGACGAGATACTGATAGTTAATTGTAACGTTCATGGCCTCCTAATGACGATGGATCTCTCAAATTGCCTCGCGATTCAATACATCGTCCTCCAGCCAACTTGTCTCCAAGGGTCTATTGCTGCCTCGGGCACCTTATGATCGTTCTCCTGTAAGTCTAGATTTTCGAATCCGACGCGAAACTGACACTTAATTGAAACGTTCAGGGCCTCATAATGACGATGGAGCACTCAAATTGCATCGAGGTTCAATACATCGTCCTTCAGCCGACTTGTCTCCAAGGCTCTATAGCTGCCTCGGGCACCTTATGGTCGCTCTCCTGTTAGTCTACATTTTCGAATCCGACGCAAAAATGATAGTTAATTGTAATGTTCAGGGCCTCCTACTGATGATGGAACACTCAAATTGCGTCCAGATTCAATACATCGGCCTCCAGCCGACTTGTCTCGAAGAGTCCGTTGCTGCCTCGGGCACCTTATGGTCGTTCTCCTGTGACTGTAGATTTTCGAATCTGACGCATAACTGATAGTTAATTGTATCGTTCAGCGCCTCCTAATGACGATGGAACACTCAATTTGGGTCGAGATTCAATAAATCGTAATGTTCAGGGCCTCCTACTGACGATGGAACACTCAAATTGCGTCGAGATTCAAGACATCGGCCTCCAGCCGACTTGTCTCGAAGAGTCCGTTGCTGCCTCGGGCACCCTATGGTCGTTCTCCTGTGACTCTAGATTTTCGAATCCGACGCATAACTGATAGTTAATTGTATCGTTCAGCGCCTCCTAATGACGATAGAACACTCAAATTGGGTCGAGATTCAATATATCGTCCTCCAGCCGACTTGCCTCCAAGGGGATATTGCTGCCTCGGGCACCTTATGGTCCTTATCCTGTGAGTCTAGATTTTCGAATCCGACGCGAAACTTAAAGTTAATTGTAACGTTCAGGGCCTCCTAATGACGATGGAGTACTCAAATTGTGTCGCGATTCAATACATCGTCCTCCAGCGGACTGGTCTCGAAGGGGATATCGTTGCCACGGGCACCTTATGTGAGTCTAGATTTTCGAATCCGACGAAAAACTGATGGTTAATTGTAACATTCAGGGCCTCCTAATGACGGTGGAACACTCAAATTGCGTCGGGATCCAATACATCGTCCACCAGGCGACTTGCCTCCAAGGGTCTGTTGCTGCCTAGGGCTCCATACGGTCCTTCTCCTGTGAGTCTAGATTTTCTAATCCGACGCAAAACTGATTGTTAATAGTAACGTTCAGGGCCTCCTAATGACGATGGAACACTCAAATTGCGTCGCGATCCAATACATCTTCCTCCAGCGGACTGATCTCCAAGGGGATACTGCTGCTTCCGGAACCTTATGGTCCGTCTCCAGTGAGTCTAGAATTTCCAATCCGACGAAAAACTTATAGTTAATTGTAACGGTCATGGCCTCCTATTGACGATGCAGCACTCAAATTGCGTCGCGATTCAATACATCGTCCTGCGGCCGATTTGTCTCCAAGCGTCTATTGCTGCCTGGGGCAACTTATGATCGTTCTCCTGTAAGTCTAGATTTTCGAATCCGACGCGAAACTGATAGTTAATTGTAACGTTCAGGGCCTCATAATGACGATGGAGAACTCAAATTGCGTCGAGATTCAATACATCGTCCTTCAGCCGACTTGTCTCCAAGGGTCTATAGCTGCCTCGGGCACCTTATGGTCGTTCTCCTGTGAGACTACATTTTCGAATCCGACGCAAAAATGATAGTTAATTGTAATGTTCAGGGCCTCCTACTGACGATGGAACACTCAAATTGCGTCGAGATTCAATACATCGGCCTCCAGCCGACTTGTCTCGAAGAGTCCGTTGCTGCCTCAGGCACCTTATGGTCGTTCTCCTGTGACTCTAGATTTTCGAATCCGACGCATAACTGATAGTTAATTGTATCGTTCAGCGCCTCCTAATGACGATGGAACACTCAAATTGGGTCGAGATTCAATATATCGTCCTCCAGCCGACTTGCCTCCAAGGGGATATTGCTGCCTCGGGCACCTTATGGTCCTTATCCTGTGAGTCTAGATTTTCGAATCCGACGCGAAACTTATAGTCTATTGTAACGTTCAGGGCCTCCTAATGACGATGGAGCACTCAAATTGTGTCGCGATTCAATACATCGTCCTCCAGCGGACTGGTCTCGAGGGGGATATCGTTGCCACGGGCACCTTATGTGAGTCTAGATTTTCGAATCCGACGAAAAACTGATGGTTAATTGTAACATTCAGGGCCTCCTAATGACGGTGGAACACTCTAATTGCGTCGGGATCCAATACATCGTCCTTCAGCCGACTTGTACCCAAGGGTCTATAGCTGCCTCGGGCACCTTATGGTCGATCTCCTGTGAGTCTACATTTTCGAATCCGACGCAAAAATGATTGTTAATTGTAATGTTCAGGGCCTCCTAATGACGATGGAACACTCAAATTGCGTCGCGATTCAAAACATCGTCCTCCAGCGGACTGGTCTCCAAGGAGAAATTGCTGCCTCGGGCACATTATGTGAGTCTATATTTTCGAATCCGGCGAAAAACGGATAGTTAGATGTAACATTCAGGGCCTCCTAATGACTCTGAAACACTCAAATTGCGTCGCGATCCAATATTTCGTCCACCAGCCGAATTGTCTCCAAGCGTCTATTGCTGCCTCGGGCACATTATGGTCGTTCTCCTGTGAGTCTAGATTTTCTAATCCGACGCAAAACTGATTGTTAAATGTAACGTTCAGGGCCTCCTATTGTCGATGGAACACTTAAATTGAATCGAGATTCAATACATCGTCTTACAGCCGACTTGTATCCAAGGGGATATTGCTGTTTTCGAATCCGACGCAAAACTGATTGTTAATTGTTACGTACAGGGCCTCAAAATGATGATGGAACACTCAAATTGCGTCGAGATTCAATACATCGGAATCCAGCTAACTTGTCTCCAAGGGGCTGTTGCTGCCTGGGGCACCTTATGGTCGTCCTCCTGTGAGTCTAGATTTTCGAATCCGACGCAAAAATGATAGTTAATTGTAACGTTCAGAGCCTCCTAATAACGATGGAACACTCAAATTGCGTCGAGATTCAATACTTCGCCATTCAGCCGATTTGTCTTCAAGGGGTATCGCTACCTCGGGCAACTTATGGTTCGTCTCCTGTGTGTCTAGATTTTCGAATCCGACGCAAAAATGATAGTCAATTGTTACGGTCAGCGCCTCCTAATGACGATGGAACACTCAATTTGCGTTGAGAGTCAATACATGGACCTCCAGCCCACTTGTCTAAAAGGGGATATGCTGCCTCGGGTTCCATGTGGTCCGTGTCCTGTAAGTCTAGATTTTCGAATCCGACGAGATACTGATACTTAATTGTAACGTTCATGGCCTCTTAATGACGATGAAGCACTCAAATTACGTCGAGATTCAATACATCGTCCTTCAGCCGACTTGTCTCCAAGGGGATATATCTGCTTCAGGCTCCATACGATCCTGCTCCTGTGAGTCTAGATTCTCGAATCCGACGCGAAGCCGATTGTTAATTGTATCGTTCAGAGCCTCCTAATGACGATGGAACACTAAGATTGTGTCGAGAGTCAATACATCGACCTCCAGCCGACCTGCCTACAAGGGGATACTGCCGCCTGGGGCTCCATGTGGCCCGTCTCGTGTGAGTCTAGATTTTCGAATCCGACGCGAAACTGATAGTTAATTGTAACGTTCAGGGCCTCCTAAAGACGATGGTACACTAAAAATGCGTCGAGATTCAATACATCGACATACAGCCGACTTGTATTCAAGGGGATATTGCTGTCTCGGGCACACTATGAACTTCTCCTGTGAGTAGATTTTCGAATCCAACGCTAAAATGATAGTTAATTGTAAGGTTCAGTGCCTCCTATTGACGATGGAACCCTCAAATTGCGTCGAGAGTCAATACATCGTCCTTCAGCCGACTCGTCTCCAAAGGTCTATTGCTGCCTCGGGCACCTTATGGTCGTCCTCCTTTGAGTCCAGATTTTCGAATCCGACTCAAAAACGATAGTTAATTGTAACGATCACTGCCCCCTAATGACGATGGAACACTCAAATTGCGTCGAGATTCAATACATCGGCATCCAGCCAACTTGTCTCCAAGGGTCTGTTGCTACCTCGGGCACCTTATGTTCGTTCTCCTGTGAGTCTAGATTTTCGAATCCGACCCAAAAATGATAGTTAATTGTAACGCTCAGGGCCTCCTACTAACGATGGAACACTCAATTTGCGTCGCGATCGAAAAGATCGTCCTCCAGCCGACTTGTCTCCAAGCGTCTATTGCTGCCTGGGGCACCTTATGATCGGTCTCTTGTAAGTCTAGATTTTCGAATCCGACGCGAAACTTATAGTTAATTGTAACGTTCAGGGCCTCCTAATGACTCTGAAACACTCAAATTGCGTCGCGATCCAATATTTCGTCCACCAGCCGAATTGTCTCCAAGCGTGTATTGCTGCCTCGGGCACCTTATGATCGTTCTCCTGTGAGTCTAGATTTTCGAACCCGACGCAAAAATGGTTGTTAATTGTAACGTTCAGCGCCTCCTAATGACGATGGAACACTCAATTTGCGTCGAGAGTCAATACATGGACATCCAGCCCACTTGTGTAGAAGATGATTTGCTGCCTCGGGTTCCATGTGGTCCGTGTCCTATGAGTCTAGATTTTCGAATCGGACGAGATACTGATAGTTAATTGTAACGTTCATGGCCTCCTAATGACGATGGATCTCTCAAATTGCCTCGCGATTCAATACATCGTCCTCCAGCCAACTTGTCTCCAAGGGTCTATTGCTGCCTCGGGCACCTTATGATCGTTCTCCTGTAAGTCTAGATTTTCGAATCCGACGCGAAACTGACACTTAATTGAAACGTTCAGGGCCTCATAATGACGATGGAGCACTCAAATTGCATCGAGGTTCAATACATCGTCCTTCAGCCGACTTGTCTCCAAGGCTCTATAGCTGCCTCGGGCACCTTATGGTCGCTCTCCTGTTAGTCTACATTTTCGAATCCGACGCAAAAATGATAGTTAATTGTAATGTTCAGGGCCTCCTACTGATGATGGAACACTCAAATTGCGTCCAGATTCAATACATCGGCCTCCAGCCGACTTGTCTCGAAGAGTCCGTTGCTGCCTCGGGCACCTTATGGTCGTTCTCCTGTGACTGTAGATTTTCGAATCTGACGCATAACTGATAGTTAATTGTATCGTTCAGCGCCTCCTAATGACGATGGAACACTCAAATTGTGTCGAGATTCAATAAATCGTCCTCCAGCCGACTTGTCTCCAAGGGGATATTGCTGCCTCGGGCACCATATGGTCCTTATCCTGTGAGTCTAGATTTTCGAATCCGACGCGAAACTTATAGTTAATTGTAACGGTCAGGGCCTCCTATACACGATGGATCACTCAAATTGCGTCGAGATTCAATACATCGTCCTTCAGCCGACTTCTCTCGAAGGGTATATTGCTGCCTCGTACACCTTATGGTCGTTCTCCTGTGAGTCTAGATTTTCGAATGCGACGCGAAATTGATTGTTAATTGTAACTTTCAGGGCCTCCTAATGACGATGGAACACTCAAATTGAATCGAGATTCAATACATCGTCTTCCAGCCGACTTGTATCCAAGGGGAGATCGCTGTATCGGGCACCATATGATCCTTCTCCTGTGAGTAGATTTTCGAATCCGACGCTAAAATGATAGTTAATTGTAACTTTCAGCGCATCCTAATGACGATGGAACACTCAAATTTCGTCGAGTGTCAATACATCGTCCTCCAGCCGACTTGTCTCCAAGGGTCTATTCCTGCCTCGGGCACCTTATGGTCATTCTCCTGTGAGTCTAGATTTTGGAATCCGACGCAAAAAGGATAGTTAATTGTAAAGGTCAGGGCGTCCTAATAACGATGGAACACTCAAATATCGTCGAGATTCAATACATCGCCATTCAGCCGATTTGTCTCCAAGGTGATATTGCTGTCTCGGGCAACATATGGTTCGTCTCCTGTGAGTCTAGATTTTCCAGTTAACTTGTCTCCAAGGGGCTGTTGCTGCCTCGGGCACTTTATGTTCGTTCTCCTGTGAGTCTAGATTTTCGAATCCGACGCAAAAATGATGGGCAATTGTTACGTTCAGCGACTCCTAATGACGATGGAACACTCAATTTGCGTCGAGAGTCAATACATGGACCTCCAGCCCACTTGTCTAGAAGGGGATATGCTGCCTCGGGTTCCATGTGGTCCGTGTCTTGTGAGTCTACATTTTCGAATCCGACGATTTACTGATAGTTAATTGTAACGGTCATGGCCTCCTATTGACGATGCAGCACTCAAATTGCGTCGCGATTCAATACATCGTCCTGCGGCCGACTTGTCTCCAAGCGTCTATTGCTGCCTGGGGCAACTTATGATCGTTCTCCTGTAAGTCTAGATTTTCGAATCCGACGCGAAGCTGATAGTTAATTGTAACGTTCAGGGCCTCATAATGACGATGGAGCACTCAAATTGCGTCGAGATTCAATACATCGTCCTTCAGCCGACTTGTCTCCAAGGGTCTCTAGCTGCCTCGGGGACCTTATGGTCGTTCTCCTGTGAGACTACATTTTCGAATCCGAAGCAAAAATGATAGTTAATTGTAATGTTCAGGGCCTCCTACTGACGATGGAACACTCAAATTGCGTCGAGATTCAATACATCGGCCTCCAGCCGACTTGTCTCGAAGAGTCCGTTGCTGCCTCGGGCACCTTATGGTCGTTCTCCTGTGAGTCTAGATTTTCGAATCCGACGCGAAACTTATAGTCTATTGTAACGTTCAGGGCCTCCTAATGACGATGGAGCACTCAAATTGTGTCGCGATTCAATACATCGTCCTCCAGCGGACTGGTCTCGAAGGGGATATCGTTGCCACGGGCACCTTATGTCAGTCTAGATTTTCGAATCCGACGAAAAACTGATGGTTAATTGTAACATTCAGGGCCTCCTAATGACGGTGGAACACTCAAATTGCGTCGGGATCCAATACATCGTCCTTCAGCCGACTTGTACCCAAGGGTCTATAGCTGCCTCGGGCACCTTATGGTCGATCTCCTGTGAGTCTACATTTTCGAATCCGACGCAAAAATGATTGTTAATTGTAATGTTCAGGGCCTCCTAATGACGATGGAACACTCAAATTGCGTCGCGATTCAATACATCGTCCTCCAGCCGACTTGTCTCCAAGAGGATATTGCTGCCTCGGGCACCATATGGTCCTTATCCTGTAAGTCTAGATTTTGGAAATCCGACGCGAAACTTATAGTTAATTGTAACGTTCAGGGCCTCCTAATGACGATGGAGCACTCAAATTGCGTCGCGATTCAAAACATCGTCCTCCAGCGGACTGGTCTCCAAGGAGAAATTGCTGCCTCGGGCACATTATGTGAGTCTATATTTTCGAATCCGGCGAAAAACGGATAGTTAGATGTAACATTCAGGGCCTCCTAATGACTCTGAAACACTCAAATTGCGTCGCGATCCAATATTTCGTCCACCAGCCGAATTGTCTCCAAGCGTCTATTGCTGCCTCGGGCACATTATGGTCGTTCTCCTGTGAGTCTAGATTTTCTAATCCGACGCAAAACTGATTGTTAAATGTAACGTTCAGGGCCTCCTATTGTCGATGGAACACTTAAATTGAATCGAGATTCAATACATCGTCTTACAGCCGACTTGTATCCAAGGGGATATTGCTGTTTCGGGCACCATATGATCCTTCTCCTGTGAGTAGATTTTCGAATCCGACGCAAAACTGATTGTTAATTGTTACGTACAGGGCCTCCTAATAACGATGGAACACTCAAATTGCGTCGAGATTCAATACTTCGCCATTCAGCCGATTTGTCTTCAAGGGGTATCGCTACCTCGGGCAACTTATGGTTCGTCTCCTGTGTGTCTAGATTTTCGAATCCGACGCAAAAATGATAGTCAATTGTTACGGTCAGCGCCTCCTAATGACGATGGAACACTCAATTTGCGTTGAGAGTCAATACATGGACCTCCAGCCCACTTGTCTAGAAGGTGATATGCTGCCTCGGGTTCCATGTGGTCCGTGTCCTGTAAGTCTAGATTTTCGAATCCGACGAGATACTGATACTTAATTGTAACGTTCATGGCCTCTTAATGACGATGAAGCACTCAAATTACGTCGAGATTCAATACATCAGCAGACTTGTCTCCAAGGGGATATATCTGCTTCAGGCTCCATACGATCCTGCTCCTGTGAGTCTAGATTCTCGAATCCGACGCGAAACCGATTGTTAATTGTATCGTTCAGAGCCTCCTAATGACGATGGAACACTAAGATTGTGTCGAGAGTCAATACATCGACCTCCAGCCGACCTGCCTACAAGGGGATATTGCCGCCTGGGGCTCCATGTGGCCCGTCTCGTGTGAGTCTAGATTTTCGAATCCGACGCGAAACTGATAGTTAATTGTAACGTTCAGGGCCTCCTAAAGACGATGGTACACTAAAAATGCGTCGAGATTCAATACATCGACATACAGCCGACTTGTATTCAAGGGGATATTGCTGTCTCGGGCACACTATGAACTTCTCCTGTGAGTAGATTTTCGAATCCAACGCTAAAATAATAGTTAATTGTAAGGTTCAGTGCCTCCTATTGACGATGGAACACTCAAATTGCGTCGAGAGTCAATACATCGTCCTTCAGCCGACTCTTCTCCAAAGGTCTATTGCTGCCTCGGGCACCTTATGGTCGTCCTCCTTTGAGTCGAGATTTTCGAATCCGACTCAAAAACGATAGTTAATTGTAACGATCACAGCCCCCTAATGACGATGGAACACTCAAATTGCGTCGAGATTCAATACATCGGCATCCAGCCAACTTGTCTCCAAGGGTCTGTTGCTACCTCGGGCACCTGATAGGCGTTCTCCTGTTAGTCTAGATTTTCGAATCCGACGCATAACTGATAGTTAATTGTAACGTTCAGGGCCTCCTAATGACGATGGAACACTCAAATTGCGTCGAGATTCAAAACATCGTCTTCCAGCCGACTTGTATCCAAGGCGATATTGCTGTATCGGGCACCATATGATCCTTCTCCTGTGAGTAGATTTTCCAATCCTACGCTAAAATGATAGTTAATTGTAACTTTCAGCGCCTCCTAATGACGATGGAACACTCAAATTGCATCAAGATTCAATATATCGGAATCCAGCTAACTTGTCTCCAAGGGGCTGTTGCTGCCTCGGGCACTTTATGTTCGTTCTCCTGTGAGTCTAGATTTTCGAATCCGACCCAAAAATGATAGTTAATTGTAACGCTCAGGGCCTCCTAATAACGATGGAACACTCAAATTGCGTCGAGATTCAAAAGATCGCCATTCAGCAGATTTGTCTCCAAAGGGATATTGCTGCCTCGGGCACCTTATGGTCGTTCTCCTGTGATTCTAGATTTTCTAATCCGACGCAAAACTGATTGTTAATTGTAACGTTCAGGGCCTCCTAATGACGATGGAACACTCAAATTGCGTCGGGATCCAATACATAGTCCTCCAGCGGACTGGTCTGCTGCTTCCGGAACCTTATGGTCCGTCTCCAGTGAGTCTAGAATTTCCAATCCGACGAAAACCTTATAGTTAATTGTAACATTCAGGGCCTACTAGTTACGATGGAACACTCAAATTGCGTCGCGATCGAAAAGATCGTCCTCCAGCCGACTTGTCTCCAAGCGTCTATTGCTGCCTGGGGCACCTAATGATCGTTCTCTTGTAAGTCTAGATTTTCGAATCCGACGCGAAACTTATAGTTAATTGTAACGTTCAGGGCCTCCTAATGACTCTGAAACACTCAAATTGCGTCGCGATCCAATATTTCGTCCACCAGCCGAATTGTCTCCAAGCGTGTATTGCTGCCTCGGGCACCTTATGATCGTTCTCCTGTGAGTCTAGATTTTCGAACCCGACGCAAAAATGGTTGTTAATTGTAACGTTCTGCGCCTCCTAATGACAATGGAACACTCAAATTGCGTCGAGATTCAATACATCGGCATCCGGGCCAACTTGTCTCCAAGGGTCTATTGCTGCCTCGGGCACCTTATGGACGTTCTCCTGTGAGTCTAGATTTTCTAATCTGACGCAAAACTGAATGTTAATTGTAAAATTCAGGGCCTCCTAGTTACGATGGAACACTCAAATTGCGTCGCGATGCAAAACATCGTCCTCCGGCCGACTTGTCTCCAAGCGTCTATTGCTGCCTGGGGCACCTTATGATCGTTCTCCTGTAAGTCTAGATTTTCGAATCCGACGCGAAACTGATACTTAATTGTAACGTTCAGGGCCTCATAATGACGATGGAGCACTCAAATTGCGTCGAGGTTCAATACATCGTCCTTCAGCCGACTTGTCTCCAAGGCTCTATAGCTGCCTCGGGCACCTTATGGTCGTTCTCCTGTGAGTCTACATTTTCGAATCCGACGCAAAAATGATAGTTAATTGTAATGTTCAGGGCCTCCTACTGACGATGGAACACTCAAATTGCGTCGAGATTCAATACATCGTCCTCCTGCCTGCTTGTATCCAAGGGGATATTGCTGTCGCGAGCACAATATGAACTTCCCCTGTAAGTAGATTTTGGAATCCGACGCGAAAATGATAGTTAATTGTAACGTTCAGCGCCTCCAAATGACGATGGAACACTCAAATTGAATCGAGATTCAAAACATCGTCTTCCAGCCGACTTGCATCCAAGGCGATATTGCTGTATCGGGCACCATATGTTCCTTCTCCTGTGAGTAGATTTTCGAATCCTACGCTAAAATGATAGTTAATTGTAACTTTCAGCCCCTCCTAATGACGAGGAACAGTCAAATTGCGTCAAGATTCAATACATCGGAATCCAGTTAACTTGTCTCCAAGGGGCTGTTGCTGCCTCGGGCACTTTATGTTCGTTCTCCTGTGAGTCTAGATTTTCGAATCCGACGCAAAAATGATAGTTAATTGTAACGTTCAGGGCCTCCTAATAACGATGGAACACTCAAATTGCGTCGAGATTCAAAACATCGCCATTCAGCCGATATGTCTCCAAACGGATATTGCTGCCTCGGGCAACATACCGTTCGTCTCCTGTGTGTCTAGATTTTCGAATCCGACGCAAAAATGATCGTCAATTGTTACGTTCAGCGACTCCTAATGCATCGGGTTCCATGTGTTCCGTGTCCTGTGAGTCTAGATTTTCGAATCCGACGAGAAAGTGATAGATAATTGTAACATTCAGGGCCTCCTATTGACGATGGAAACTCAAATTGCGTCTGGATCCGATACATCGTCCTCCAGGCGACTTGTCTCCAAGGGTCTATTGTTGCCTCGGGCACTATATGATCGTTCTCCAGTGAGTCTAGATTTTCGAACCCGACGCAAAACTGACGGTCAGCGCCTCCTAATGACGATGGAACACTCAAATTGCGTCGAGATTCAATACATCGTCCTCCAGCGGACTGGTCTCCAATGGGATATTGCTGCTTCCGGAACCTTATGGTCCGTCTCCAGTGAGTCTATATTTTCGAATCCGACGAAAAACATAGTTAATTATAACATACATGGCCTCCTAGTTACGATGGAACACTCAAATTGCGTCGCGATCCAATACATCGTCCTCCAGCGGACTGGTCTCCAAGGGGATACTGCTGCTTCCGGAACCTTAAGGTCCGTCTCCAGTGAGTCTAGAATTTCCAATCCGACGAAAAACTTATAGTTAATTGTAATATTCAGGGCCTCCTAGTTACGATGGAACACTCAAATTGCGTCGCGATCCAAAACATCGTCCTCCAGCCGAATTGTCTCCAAGCGTCTATTGCTGCCTGGGGCACATTATGATCGTTCACCTGTAAGTCTAGATTTTCGAATCCGACGCGATAATGATAGTTCATTGTAACGTTCAGGGCCTCAAAATGACGACGGACGACTCAAATTCCGTCGCGATTCAATACATCGTCTTCCAGCGGAATTGTCTCCAAGGGGATATTGCTGCTTCCGGAACCTTATGGTCCGTCTGCAGTGAGTCTGGATTTTCGAATCCGACGAAAAACTTATAGTTAATTGTAACATTCAGGGCGTCCTATTTACGATGGAACACTAAGATTATGTCGAGAGTCAATACATCGACCTCCAGCCGATTTGTCTACAAGCGGATATTGCCGCCTCGGGCACCTTATGATCGTTAACCTGTGAGTCTAGATTCTCGAATCCGATGCAAAACTCATAGTTAATTGTAACGCTCATGTCCTCCTAATTACGATGGAACACTCTAATTGCGTCGAGATTCAATATATCGTCTTCCAGCTGAATTGTTTTCATGGGGATTTTGCTGCCTCGGGCTCCTTATGGTCGCTCTCCTGTGAGTCTAGATTTTCTAATCCGACGCGAAACTGATTGTTAATTGTAACGTTCAGAGCCTCCAAATGACGATGGAACACTCAAATTGCGTCGCGATCCATTCCATCGCCCTCCAGCGGACTGGTCTCCAAGGGGATACTGCTGCTTCCGGAACCTTAAGGTCCGTGTCCAGTGAGTCTAGAATTACCAATCCGACGAAAAACTTTTAGTCAATTGTAACATTCAGGGCCTCCTAGTTACGATGGAACATACTAATTGCGTCCCGATCCAAAACATCGTCCTCCAGCCGACTTGCTCCAAGCGTCTATTGCTGCCTGGTGCACCTTATGATCGTTCACCTGTAAGTCTAGATTTTCCCAATCAGACGCGATAATGACAGTTAATTGTAACGTTCAGGGCCTAATTATGACGATGGAGCACTCAAATTGCGTCAAGATTCAATACATCGTCCTTCAGCTGACTTGTCTCCTAGGGGATATTGCTGCCTCGGGCACCATACGGTCCTTCTCCTATAAGTCAAGATATTCGAATCCGAAGCGAAACTGATAGTTAATTGCAACGTTCAGGGCCTCATAATGACGATGGAGCACTCAAATTCCGTCGCGATTCAATACACCGTCTTCCAGCGGACTGGTCTCCAAGGGGATATTGCTGCTACCGGAACCTTATGGTCCGTCTCCAGTGATTCTGGATTTTCGAATCCGACAAAAAACTTATAGTTAATTGTAACATTCAGGGCCTCCTAGTTACGATGGAACACTAAGATTGTGTCAAGAGTCAATACATCGACCTCCAGCCGACTTGTCTACAAGGGGATATTGCCGCCTCGGGCACCTTATGATCGTTCACCTGTGAGTCTAGATTTTCGAATCCGATGCAAAACTCATAGTTAATAGTAACGTACAGGGCCTCCTAATTACGATGGAACACTCTAATTGCGTCGAGATTCAATATATCGTCTTCCAGGTGACTTGTTTTCATTGGGATATTCCTGCCTCGGGCTCCTTATGGTCGCTCACCTGTGAGTCTAGATTTTCAAATCCGACGCGAAACTGATTGTTAATTGTAACGTTCAATGCCTCCAAATGACGATGGAACACTAAGATTGTGTCGAGAGTCAATACATCGACCTCCAGCCGACTTGTATACAAGGGGATATTGCCGCCTCGGGCTCCATGTGGCCTGTCTCCTGTGAGTCTAGATTTTCTAATCCGACGCGAAACTGATAGTTAATTGTAATGATCAGGGCCTCCAAAAGACGATGGAACACTCAAATTGCGTCAATATTCAATACATCGGCCTCCAGCCAACTGCCTCGGGCACCATACGGTCCTTCTTCTGTAAGTTAAGAATTTCGAATCCGACGCGAAACTGATAGTTAATTGTACCGTTCAGGGCCTCCTAATGACGCTGGAGCACTCAAATTGCGTCGTGATTCAATACATCGTCCTCCAGCGGACTGGTCTCCAAGGGGATATTGCTGCTTCCGGAACCTTATGGTCCGTCTCCAGTTAGTCTATATTTTCGAATCTGACGAAAAACTTATAGTTAATTGTAACATTCAGGGCGTCCTATTTACGATGGAACACTCTAATTGCGTCGAGATTCAATATATCGTCTTCCAGCTGACTTGTTTTCATGGGGATATTGCTGCCTCGGGCTCCTTATGGTCGCTCTCCTGTGAGTCTAGATTTTCAAATCCGACGCGAAACTGATTGTTAATTGTAACGTTCAGGGCCTCCTAATGACGATGGAACACTAAGATTGTGTCGAGAGTCAACACATCGACCTCCAGCCGACTTTTCTACAAGGGGATATTGCCGCCTCGGGCTCCATGTGGTCCGTCTCCTTTGAGTCTAGATTTTCGAATCCGACGCGAAACTGATAGTTAATTGAAATTTTCATGGCCTCCTAAAGACGATGGAACACTCAAATTGCGTCGCGATTCAATACATCGTCCTCCAGCGGACTGGTCTCCAAGGGGATATTGCTGCTTCCGGACCTAATGGTCCGTCTCCTGTGAGTCTAGATTTTCGAATCCGACGAATAACTGAACGTTAATTGTAACATTCAGGGCCTCCTAATGACAATGGATCATTCAAATATCCTCGAGATTCAGTACATCGTTTTCCAGCCGACTTGTCTGAAGGGTCTATTGCTGCCTCGGGCACCTTATGTTCGTTCTCCTGAGTGTCTAGATAGTTAATTGTAACGTTCAGGGACTCCTAATGACGATGGGACTCTCAGATTGCGTCGAGATGCAATACATCGTCCTTCAGCCGACTTGTCTCCAAGAGTCTATTGCTGCCTCGGGCTCCTTATGGTCGTTCTCCTATTAGTCTAGATTTTCGAATCCGGCGCAAAACAGTTAGTTAATTGTAACGATCAGGGCCTCATAATGACGATGGAACACGCAAATTGCGTCGAGATTCAATACATCGTCTTCCAGCCGACTTGTTCCAAGGGGATATTGCTACCTCGGGCACCGTATGGTCCTTCTCCTGTGGGTCTAGACTTTCTAATGGGACGCGAAACTGATAGTTAATTGTAACGTTCAGGGCCTCCTATGACGATGGAGCACTCAAAATGCGTCGCGATTCAATACATCGTCCTCTAGCGGCCTGGTCTCCAAGGGGATATTGCTGCTTCCGGAACCTTATGGTCCGTCTCCAGTGAGTCTAGATTTTCGAATCCGACGAAAAACTGATAGTTAATTGTAACGTTCAGGGCCTCCTAAAGACGATGGAACACTCACATTGCGTCGAGATTCAATACAACGTCCTTCAGCCGACTTGTCTCCAAGAGGATATTGCTGCCTCGGGCACCATACGGTCCTTCTCCTGTAAGTTTAGATTTTCGAATCCGACGCGAAACTGATAGTTAATTGTACCGTTCAGGGCCTCCTAATGACGCTGGAGCACTCAAATTGCGTCGCGATTCAACACATCGTCCTCCAGCGGACTGGTCTCCATGGGGATATTGCTGCTTCCGGAACCTTATGGTCCGTCTCCAGTGAGTCTATCTTTTCGAATCCGACGAAAAACTTACAGTTAATTATAACATACATAGCCTCCTAGTTACGATGGAACACTCAAATTGCGTCGCGATCCAATACATCGTCCTCCAGCGGACTGGTCTCCAAGGGGATACTGCTGCTTCCGGAACCTTAAGGTCCGTCTCTAGTGAGTCTAGAATTTCCAATCCGACGAAAAACTTATAGTTAATTGTAACATTCAGGGCGTCCTATTAACGATGGAACACTAAGAAGTGTCGAGAGTCAATACATCGACCTCCAGCCGACTTGTCTACAAGGGGATATTGCCGCCTCGGGCTCCATGTGGTCTGTCTCCTGTGAGTCTAGATTTTCGAATGCGGAGCGAAACTGATAGTTAATTATAATGTTCAGGGCCTCCAAAAGACGATGGAGCACTCAAATTGCGTCGCGATTCAATACATCGTCCTCCAGCGGACTGGTGTCCAAGGGGATATTGCTGCTTCCGGAACCTTATGGTCCGACTCCAGTGAGTCTATATTTTCGAATCCGACGAAAAACTTATAGTTAATTATAACATACATGGCCTCCTAGTTACGAAGGGACACTCAAATTGGGTCGCGATCCAATACATCGTCCTCCAGCGGACTGGTCTCCAAGGGGATACTGCTGCTTCCGGAACCTTAAGGTCCGTCTCCAGTGAGTCTAGAATTTCCAATCCGACGAAAAACTTATAGTTAATTCTAACATTCAGGGCCTCCTGGTTACGATGTAACACTGAAATAGCGTCGCGATCCAAAACATCGTCCTCCAGCCGTCTTGTCTCCAAGCGACTATTGCTGCCTGGGGCACCTTATGATCGTTCACATGTAAGTCTAGATTTTCGAATCCGACGCGATAATGATAGTTAATTGTAACGTTCAGGGCCTCAAAATGAAGATGGAGCACTCAAATTCCGTCGCGATTAAATACATCGTCTTCCAGCGGACTTGTCTCCAAGGGGATATTGCTGCTTCCGGAACCTTGTGGTCCGTCTCCAGTGAGTCTGGATTTTCGAATCCGACGAATAACTTATAGTTAATTGTAATATTCAGGGCGTCTTATTTACGATGGAACACTAAGATTGTGTCGAGAGTCAATACATCGACCTCCAGCCGATTTGTCTACAAGGGGATATTGCCGCCTCGGGCACCTTATGATCGATCACCTGTGAGTCTAGATTTTCGAATCCGACGCAAAACTCATAGTTAATTGTAACGTTCAGGGCCTCCTAATTACGATGGAACACTCCAATTGCGTCGAGATTCAATATATCGTCTTCCAGCTGACTTGTTTTCTTGGGGATATTGCCGCCTCGGGCTCCATGTGGTCAGTCTCCTGTGAGTCTTAATTTTCGAATCCGACGCGAAACTGATAGTTAATTGAAGTTTTCATGGCCTCCTAAGGACGATGGAACACTCAAATTGCGTCGCGATTCAATACATCGTCCTCCAGCGGACTGGTCTCCAAGGGGATATTGCTGCTTCCGGACCTTATGGTCCGTCTCTAGTGAGTCTAGATTTTCGAATCCGACGAAAAACTTATAGTTAATTGTAACATTCATGTCCTCCTAGTTACAATGGAACACTCAAATTGCGTCGAGGGTCAATACATCGTCCTCCAGCCGATTTGTCTCCAAAGGTCTATTGCTGCCTCGGGCACCATATGGTCGTTCTCCTGTGAGTCCAGATTTTCGAATCCGACTCAAAAATGATAGTTAACTGTAACGTTCAGCGCCTCCTAATGACGATGGAACACTCAAATTGCGTCAATATTCAATACAGCGGCCTCCAGCCAACTTGTCTCCAAGGGTCTGTTGCTGCCTCGGGCACCTTATGGACGTTCTCCTGTGAGTCTAGATTTTCGAATCCGACGCATAACTGATAGTTAATTGTAACGTTCAGGGTCTCCTAATGACGATGGAACACTCATATTGCATCGAGATTCAATACATCGACCTACAGCCGACTTGTATTCAAGGGGATATTGCTGTCTCGGGCACACTATGAACTTCTCCTGTGAGTAGATTTTCGAATCCAACGCTAAAATGAAAGTTAATTGTAAGGTTCAGTGCCTCCTATTGACGATGGAACACTCAAATTGCGTCGAGAGTCAATACATCGTCCTTCAGCCAACTCGTCTCCAAAGGTCTATTGCTGCCTCGGGCACCTTATGGTCGTCCTCCTTTGAGTCCAGATTTTCGAATCCGACTCAAAAACGATAGTTAATTGTAACGATCAGGGCCCCCTAATGACGATGGAACACTCAAATTGCGTCGAGATTCAATACATCGGCATCCAGCCAACTTGTCTCCAAGGGTCTGTTGCTGCCTCGGGCACCTTATAGGCGTTCTCCTGATAGTCTAGATTTTCGAATCCGACGCATAACTGATAGTTAATTGTAACGTTCAGGGCCTCCTAATGACGATGGAACACTCAAATTGCGTCGAGATTCAATACATCGTCCTCCTGCCGGCTTCTATCCAAGGGGATATTGCTGTCGCGAGCACCATATGAACTTCCCCTGTAAGTAGATTTTGGAATCCGACGCGAAAATGATAGTTAATTGTAACGTTAAGCGCCTCCTAAAATCGAGATTCAAAACATCGTCTTCCAGCCGACTTGTGTCAAAGGCAATATTGCTGTAACGGGCACCATATGATTCTTCTCCTGTGAGTAGATTTTCGAATCCAACGCTAAAATGAAAGTTAATTGTAAGGTTCAGTGCCTCCTATTTACGATGGAACACTAAGATTGTGTCGAGAGTCAATACATCGACCTCCAGCCGATTTGTCTACAAGGGGATATTGCCGCCTCGGGCACCTTATGATCGATCACCTGTGAGTCTAGATTTTCGAATCCGACGCAAAACTCATAGTTAATTGTAACGTTCAGGGCCTCCTAATTACGATGGAACACTCCAATTGCGTCGAGATTCAATATATCGTCTTGCAGCTGACTTGTTATCATTGGGATATTGCTGCCTCGGGCTCCTTATGGTCGCTCACCTGTGAGTCTAGATTTTCAAATCCGACGCGAAACTCATTGTTAGTTGTAACGTTCAATGCCTCCAAATGACGATGGAACACTAAGATTGTGTCGAGAGTCAATACATCGACCTCCAGCCGACTTGTCTACAAGGGGATATTGCCGCCTAGGGCTCCATGTGGTCCTTCTCTTGTGAGTCTAGATTTTCGAATCCGACGCGAAACTGATAGTTAATTGTAATGTTCAGGGCCTCATAATGACGATGGAGCACTCAAATTCCGTCACGATTCAATACACCGTCTTCCAGCGGACTGGTCTCCAAGGGGATATTGCTGCTACCGGAACCTTATGGTCCGTCTCCAGTGATTCTGGTTTTTCGAATCCGACGAAAAACTTATAGTTAATTGTAACATTCAGGGCCTCATAATGACGATGGAGCACTCAAATTGCGTCGAGATTCAATACATCGTCCTTCAGCCGACTTGTCTCCAAGAGGATATTGCTGCCTCGGGCACCATATGGTCCTTATCCTGTGAGTCTAGATTTTTGAATCCGACGCGAAACTTATAGTTAATTGTAACGTTCAGGGCCTCCTAATGACTCTGAAACACTCAAATTGCGTCGCGATCCAATATTTCGGCCACCAGCCGAATTGTCTCCAAGCGTCTATTGCTGCCTCGGGCACATTATGGTCGTTCTCCTGTGAGTCTAAGTTTTCTATTCCGACGCAAAACTGATTGTTAAATGTAACGTTCAGGGCCTCCTATTGACGATGGAACACTCAAATTGAATCGAGATTCAATACATCGTCTTCCAGCCGACTTCTATCCAAGGGGATATTACTGTTTCGGGCACCATATGATCCTTCTCCTGTGAGTAGATTTTCGAATCCGACGCTAAAATGATAGTTAATTGTAATTTTCAGCGCCTCCTAATGACGATGGAACACTCAAATTGCGTCGAGTGTCAATACATCGTCCTCCAGCCGACTTGTCGCCAAGGGTCTATTCCTGCCTCGGGCACCTTATGATCGATCTCCTGTGAGTGTACATTTTCGAATCCGACGCAAAAATGATAGTTAATTGTAACGTTTAGAGCCTCCTAATAACGATGGAACACTCAAATTCGCCATTCAGCCGATTTGTCTCCAAGGGGTATTGCTACCTCGGGCAACTTATGGTCCGTCTCCAGTGATTCTGGATTTTCGAATCCGACGAAAAACTTATAGTTAATTGTAACATTCAGGGCCTCCTAGTTACGATGGAACACTAAGATTGTGTCGAGAGTCAATACATCGACCTCCAGCCGACTTGTCTACAAGGGAATATTGCCGCCTCGGGCACCTTATGATCGTTCACCTGTGAGTCTAGATTTTCGAATCCGATGCAAAACTCATAGTTAATTGTAACTTACAGGGCCTCCTAATTCCGATGGAACACTCTAATTGCGTCGAGATTCAATATATCGTCTTCCAGCAGACTTGTTTTCATTCGGATATTGCTGCCACGGGCTCCTTATGGTCGCTCACCTGTGAGTCTAGATTTTCAAATCCGACGCGAAACTGATTGTTAGTTGTAACGTTCAATGCCTCCAAATGACGATGGAACACTAAGATTGTGTCGAGAGTCAATACATCGACCTCCAGCCGACCTGCCTACAAGGGGATATTGCCGCCTGGGGCTCCATGTGGCCCGTCTCGTGTGAGTCTAGATTTTCGAATCCGACGCGCAACTGATAGTTAATTGTAACGTTCAGGGCCTCCTATGGACGATGGAACACTCAAATTGCGTCGAGATTCAATACATCGACCTACAGCCGACTTGTATTCAAGGGGATATTGCTGTCTCGGGCACACTATGAACTTCTCCTGTGAGTAGATTTTCGAATCCAACGCTAAAATGATAGTTAATTGTAAGGTTCAGTGCCTCCTATTGACGATGGAACACTCAAATTGCGTCGAGAGTCAGTACATCGTCCTTCAGCCGACTCGTCTCCAAAGGTCTATTGCTACCTCGGGCACCTTATGGTCGTCCTCCTTTGAGTCCAGATTTTCGAATCCGACTCAAAAACGATAGTTAATTGTAACGATCAGGGCCCCCTAATGACGATGGAACACTCAAATTGCGTCGAGATTCAATACATCGGCATCCAGCCAACTTGTCTCCAAGGGTCTGTTGCTGCCTCGGGCACCTTCTCCTGATAGTCTAGATTTTCGAATCCGACGCATAACTGATACTTAATTGTAACGTTCAGGGCCTCCTAGTTACGATGGAACACTCAAATTGCGTCGCGATCCAAAACATCGTCCTCCAGCCGACTTCCTCCAAGCGTCTATTGCTGCCTGGGGCACCTTATGATCGTTCACCTGTGAGTCTAGATTTTCGAATCCAATGCAAAACTCATAGTTAATTGTAACGTTCAAGGCCTCCTAATTACGATGGAACACTCTAATTGCGTCGAGATTCAATATATCGTCTTCCAGCTGACTTGTTATCATGGGGATATTGCTGCCTCGGGCACCTTATGATCGTTCACCTGTGAGTCTAGATTTTCGAATCCGATGCAAAACTCATAGTTAATTGTAACGTTCAGGGCCTCCTAATGACAATGGAACACTAAGATTGTGTCGAGAGTCAATACATCGATCTCCAGCCGACTTGTCTACAAGGGGGTATTCAATACATCGTCCTTCAGCTGACTTGTCTCCAAGGGTATATTGCTGCCTCGGTCACCTTATGGTCGATCTCCAGTGAGTCTAGATTTTCTAATCCGACGCAAAACTGATTGTTAACTGTAACGTTCAGGGGCTCCTAATGACGATGGAACACTCGAATTGCGTCGAGATTCAAAACATCGACCTACAGCCGACTTGTATTCAAGGGATATTGCTGTCTCGGGCACCGTATGAACTTCTCCTGTGAGTAGATTTTCGAATCCGACACTAAAATGATAGTTAATTGTAACGTTCAGTGCCTCCTAATGACGATGGAACACTCAAATAGCATCGAGTGTCAATACATCGTCCTCCAGCCGACTTGTCTCCAATTGTCTATTCCTGCCTCGGGCACCTTATGGTCGATCGATTTTGTAATCCGATGCAAAACTGATTGTTAATTATAACGTTCAGGGACTCCTAATGACGATGGCACTTTCAAATTGCGTCAAGATTCTATACATCGGAATCCAGCTAACTTGTATCCAAGGGGCTGTTGCTGCGTCGGGCACCTTATAGTCGTTCTCCTGTGAGTCTAGATTTTCGAATCCGACGCAAAAATGATAGTCAATTGTTACGTTCAGCGACTCCTAATGACGATGGAACACTCAATTTGCGTCGAGAGTCAATACATGGACCTCCAGCCCACTTGTCTAGAAGGGGATATGCTGCCTCGGGTTCAATGTGTTCCGTGTCCTGTGAGAGTAGATTTTCGAATCCGGCGATATAGTGATAGTTAATTGTAACGTTCATGGCCTCCTAATGACGATGCAGCACTCAATTTGCGTCGCGATTCAGTACATCGTCCTCAAGCAGACTGGTCTCCAAGGGGATATCGTTGCCATGGTCACCTTATGTGAGTCTAGATTTTCGAATCCGACGAAAAACTGATAGATAATTGTAACATTCAGGGCCTCCTAATGACGATGGAAACTCAAATTGCGTGGGATCCGATACATCGTCCTCCAGGCGACTTGTCTCCAAGGGTCTATTGTTGCCTCGGGCACTATATGAACGTTCTCCAGTGAGTCTAGATTTTCGAACCCGACGCAAAACTGACAGTTAATTGTAACGTTCAGCGCCTCCTAATGACGATGGAACACTCAAATTGCGTCGAGATTCAATACATCGACCGCCAGCCGACCTGTCTCCAAGAGGATATTGCTGCCTCAGGGACCATACGGTCCATCTCCTGTGAGTCTAGATTTTCGAATCCGACGCGAAACTGATTGTTAATTGTATCGTTCAGGGCCTCCTAATGACGATGGATCTCTCAAATTGCGTCGCGATTCAATACATCGTCCTCCAGCCGACTTGTCTCCAAGGATCTATTGCTGCCTCGGGCACCTTATGGACGTTCTCCTGTGACTCTAGATTTTCTAATCCGACGCAAAACTGATAGTTAATTGTAACGTTCAGGGCCTCCTAATGACGATGGCACACTCAAATTGCGTCGCGATCCAATCTATCGTCCTCCAGCGGACTGGTCTCCAAGGGGATACTGCTGCTTCCGGAACCTTAAGGTCCGTGTCCAGTGAGTCTAGAATTTCCAATCCGACGAAAAACTTATAGTTAATTGTAACATTCAGGGCCTCCTAGTTACGATGGAACACTAAGATTGTGTCGACTTGTCTACAAGGGGATATTGCCGCTTCGGGCACCTTATGATCGTTCACCTGTGAGTCTAGATTTTCGAATCCGATGCAAAACTCATAGTTAATAATAACGTACAGGGCCTCCTAATTACGATGGAACACTCTAATTGCGTCGAGATTCAATATATCGTCTTCCAGGTGACTTGTTTTCATTGGGATATACCTGCCTCGGGCTCCTTATGGTCGCTCACCTGTGAGTCTAGATTTTCAAATCCGACGCGAAACTGATTGTTAATTGTAACGTTCAATGCCTCCAAATGACGATGGAACACTAAGATTGTGTCGAGAGTCAATACATCGACCTCCAGCCAACTTGTATACAAGGGGATATTGCCGCCTCGGGCTCCATGTGGTCTGTCTCCTGTGAGTCTAGATTTTCTAATCCGACGCGAAACTGATAGTTAATTGTAATGATCAGGGCCTCAAAAGACGATGGAACACTCAAATTGCGTCGCGATTCAATACACCGTCTTCCAGCGGACAGGTCTCCAAGGGGATATTGCTGCTTCCGGAACCTTATGGACCGTCTCCAGTGAGTCTGGATTTTCGAATCCGACGAAAAACTTATAGCTAATTGTAACATTCAGGGCCTCCTAGTTACGATGGAACACTAAGATTGTGTCGACTTGTCTACAAGGGGATATTGCCGCTTCGGGCACCTTATGGTCGTTCTCCTGTGAGTCTAGATTTTCGAATCCGACGCAAAAATGACTGTTAATTGTAACGTTCCGGGCCTCCTACTAACGATGGAGCACTCAAATTGCGTCGAGATTCAATACATCGCCATTCAGCCGATTTGTCTCCAAGGGGATATTGCTGCCTCGGGCAACATATGGTTCGTCTCTTGTGTGTCTAGATGTTCGAATCCGACGCAAAAATGATCGTCAATTGTTACGTTCAGCGACTCCTAATGACGATGGAACACTCAATTAGCATCGAGAGTCAATATATGGACCTCCAGTTGTAGTGGGACGAAATTAAGCGTCACCCATCCACCAAAGTCAGCCCAGTTTGCAGGTGACTATAAGTTTAATTTAGTTTTTGTTTATGTGTTTTCTTATTATTTGTAATAAATGTGAATTATCTAAAAGTTTTGTATTTTTTTTATGTGTTTCATGTACGGAGAGATCGGCGCAACGAACGGGGACAGCATCTTCGTTGCCGCGACCAGAGAGGAAATTGCTGGCCGCTATACGTCGCGGGTCGACAGCCAAGGAGCAACAGAAGATCCTGGAACCGAGTTGTTGCGTCGTGTTTCTAAAAATTAAAAATGAATTTTTATACTCTTTTTGTACAACAATGACATCATAATGAGCTTAATCTTATTGAGATGTTAGTCACTGTCTGTCAACGCTCAAGTTCACATCTGTATGTGTAGGAAGCTAATAAAATAGTGTATGCTACTAAAGGTGAAACACGTGTCTTGAAGATTTATTTATGAAGAGTTATGTGAACGGATTAATAATATATTTGACAAGATTATTGATTCAGACAGCGTTGGCCGAAACTTTGAATCTAAAAAGTTTATTTAATGTGTGATTCTGATATCGATTAGATCAAGATAACGTGTGTCAATATAATTTCTGAGGAGAAACAAACGAAATTTAAATTCGAAAAAAGTTACACAAAAACCAATTGGCCCAAGTGATGTAATTCTCTGCACACGACTCAACTGATGTTTTACAGTTTCGTTCAAGAACCATTCTAGGACAATTTAAAAAGAATATGAATCATTTTTGAAGTGGGTTGTAACTGACGTAGGTGACGAAGTCTGCACATGGTCATATATCAAACGAAAACCCAAATACGTCGTTACACCACACAGTCCACTTGTCAAGAAGGGGATATGCTGCATCGGGTTCCATGTGTTCCGTGTCCTGTGAGTCTAGATTTTCGAATCCGACGAGAAACTGATTGTTAATTGTAACGTTCAGGGCCTCCTAATGACGATGGATCTCTCAAATTGCGTCAAGATTCAATACATCGTCCTCCAGCCGACTTGTCTCCAAGGGTCTATTGCTGCCTCGGGCCCTTATGGACGTTCTCCTGTGAGTCTACATTTTCTAATCCGACGCAAAACTGATAGTTAATTGTAACGTTCAGGGCCACCTAGTTACGATGGAACACTCAAATTGCGTCGCGATCCAAAACATCGTCCTCCAGCCGACTTGCTCCAAGCGTCTATTGCTGCCTGGGGCACGTTATGATCGTTCACCTGTAAGTCTAGATTTTCGATTCCGACGCGATAATGATTGTTAATTGTAACGTTCAGGGCCTCATAATGACGATGGAGCACTCAAATTGCGTCAAGATTTAATACATCGTCCTACAGCTGACTTGTCTCCAAGGGGATATTGCTGCCTCAGGCACCATACGGTCCTTCTCCTGTAAGTCAAGATTTTCGAATCCGAGGCGAAACTGATAGTTAATTGTAACGTTGAGAGCCTCCTAGTTACGATGGAACACTCAAATTGCGTCGCGATCCAAAACATCGTCCTCCAGCCGACTTGCTCGAAGCGTCTATTGCTGCCTGGGGCACCTTATGATCGTTCACCTGTGAGTCTAGATTTTCGAATCCAATGCAAAACTCATTGTAACGTTCAAGGCCTCCTAATTACGATGGAACACTCTAATTGCGTCGAGATTCAATATATCGTCTTCCAGCTGACTTGTTATCATGGGGATATTGCTGCCTCGGGCACCTTATGATGGTTCACCTGTGAGTCTAGATTTTCGAATCCGATGCAAAACTCATAGTTAATTGTAACGTTCAGGGCCTCCTAAATACGATGGAACACTCTAATTGCGTCGAGATTGAATATATCGTCTTCCAGCCGACTTGTTTTCAAGGGTATATTGCTGCCTCGGGCTCCTTATGGTCGCTCTCCTGTGAGTCTAGATTTTCAAATCCGACGCGAAACTGATAGTTAATTGTAACGTTCAGGGCCTCCTAATGACAATGGAACACTAAGATTGTGTCGAGAGTCAATACATCGACCTCCAGCCGACGTGTCTACAAGGGGGTATTCAATACACGTCCTTCAGCTGACTTGTCTCCAAGGGTATATTGCTGCCTCGGTCACCTTATGGTCGATCTCCAGTGAGTCTAGATTTTCTAATCCGACGCAAAACTGATTGTTAACTGTAACGTTCAGGGGCTCCTAATGACGATGGAACACTCGAATTGCGTCGAGATTCAAAACATCGACCTACAGCCGACTTGTATTCAAGGGATATTGCTGTCTCGGGCACCGTATGAACTTCACCTGTGAGTAGATTTTCGAATCCGACACTAAAATGATAGTTAATTGTAACGTTCAGTGCCTCCTAATGACGATGGAACACTCAAATAGCATCGAGTGTCAATACATCGTCCTCCAGCCGATTGTCTCCAATGGTCTATTCCTGCCTCGGGCACCTTATGGTCGATCTCCTGTGAGACTAGATTTTCTAATCCGACGCAAAACTGATTGTTAATTATAACGTTCAGGGACTCCTAATGACGATGGCACTCTCAAATTGCGTCAAGATTCTATACATCGGAATCCAGCTAACTTGTATCCAAGGGGCTGTTGCTGCGTCGGGCACCTTATGGTCGTTCTCCTGTGAGTCTAGATTTTCGAATCCGACGCAAAAATGATAGTTAATTGTACGTTCAGGGCCTCCTAATAACGATGGAACACTCAATTTGCGTCGAGATTCAATACATCGCCATTCAGCCGATTTGTCTCCAAGGGGATTTTGCTGCCTCGGGCAACATATGGTTCGTCTCCTGTGTGTCTAGATTTTCAAATCCGACGCAAAAATGATAGTCAATTGTTACGTTCAGCGACTCCTAATGACGATGGAACACTCAATTTGCGTCGAGAGTCAATACATGGACCTCCAGCCCACTTGTCTAGAAGGGGATATGCTGCCTCGGGTTCCATGTGTTCCGTGTCCTGTGAGTCTAGATTTTCGAATCCGGCGTTATACTGATAGTTAATTGTAACGTTCATGGCCTCCTAATGACGATGCAGCACTCAATTTGCGTCGCGATTCAATACATCGTCCTCCAGCAGACTGGTCTCCAAGGGGATATCGTTGCCACGGTCACCTTATGTGAGTCTAGATTTTCGAATCCGACGAAAAACTGATAGATAATTGTAACATTCAGGGCCTCCTAATGACGATGGAAACTCAAATTGCGTCGGGATCCGATACATCGTCCTCCAGGCGACTTGTCTCCAAGGGTCTATTGTTGCCTCGGGCACTATATGAACGTTCTCCAGTGAGTCTAGATTTTCGAACCCGACGCAAAACTGACAGTTAATTGTAACGTTCAGCGCGTCCTAATGACGATGGAAAACTCAAATTGCGTCGAGATTCAATACATCGACCGCCAGCCGACCTGTCTCCAAGAGGATATTGCTGCCTCAGGGACCATACGGTCCATCTCCTGTGAGTCTAGATTTTCGAATCCGACGCGAAACTGATTGTTAATTGTATCGTTCAGGGCCTCCTAATGACGATGGATCTCTCAAATTGCGTCGCGATTCAATACATCGTCCTCCAGCCGACTTGTCTCCAAGGGTCTATTGCTGCCTCGGGCACCTTATGGACGTTCTCCTGTGACTCTAGATTTTCTAATCCGACGCAAAACTGATAGTTAATTGTAACGTTCAGGGCCTCCTAATGACGATGGAACACTCAAATTGCGTCGCGATCCAATCCATCGTCCTCCAGCGGACTGGTCTCCAAGGGGATACTGCTGCTTCCGGAACCTTAAGGTCCGTGTCCAGTGAGTCTAGAATTTCCAATCCGACGAAAAACTTATAGTTAATTGTAACATTCAGGGCCTCCTATTTACGATAGAACACTCTAATTGCGTCCCGATCCAAAACATCGTCCTCCAGCCGACTTGCTCCAATCGTCTATTGCTGCCTGGTGCACCTTATGATCGTTCACCTGTAATACTAGATTTTCGAATCAGACGGGATAAAGACAGTTAATTGTAACGTTCAGGGCCTAATAATGACGATGGAGCACTCAAATTGCGTCAAGATTCAATACATCGTCCTTCAGCTGATTTGTCTCCAAGGGGATATTGCTGCCTCGGGCACCATACGGTCCTTCTCCTATAAGTCAAGATTTTCGAATCCGAAGCGAAACTGATAGTTAAATGTAACGTTCAGGGCCTCATAATGACGATGGAGCACTCAAATTCCGACGCGATTCAATACACCGTCTTCCAGCGGACAGGTCTCCAAGGGGATATTGCTGCTTCCGGAACCTTATGGTCCGTCTCCAGTGAGTCTGGATTTTCGAATCCGACGAAAAACTTATAGTTAATTGTAACATTCAGAACCTCCTAGTTACGATGGAACACTAAGATTGTGTCGAGAGTCAATACATCGACCTCCGGCCGACTTGTCTACAAGGGGAAATTGCCGCCTCGGGCACCTTATGATCGTTCACCTGTGAGTCTAGATTTTCGAATCCGATGAAAAACTCATAGTTAATAGTAACGTACAGGGCCTCCTAATTACGATGGAACACTCTAATTGCGTCGAGATTCAATATATCGTCTTCCAGGTGACTTGTTTTCATTGGGATATTGCTGCCTCGGGCTCCTTATGGTCGCTCACCTGTGAGTCTAGATTTTCAAATCCGACGCGAAACTGATTGTTAATTGTAACGTTCAATGCCTCCAAATGACGATGGAACACTAAGATTGTGTCGAGAGTAAATACATCGACTTCCAGCCGATTTGTATACAAGGGGATATTGCCGCCTCGGGCTCCATGTGGTCTGTCTCCTGTGAGTCTAGATTTTCTAATCCGACGCGAAACTGATAGTTAATTGTAATGATCAGGGCCTCCAAAAGACGATGGAACACTCAAATTGCGTCAATATTCAATACATCGGCCTCCAGCCAACTTGTCTCCAAGGGTCTGTTGCTGCCTCGGGCACCATACGGTCCTTCTCCTTTAAGTTAAGAATTTCGAATCCGACGCGAAACTGATAGTTAATTGTACCGTTCAGGGCCTCCTAATGACGCTGGAGCACTCAAATTGCGTCGCGATTCAATACATCGTCTTCTTGCGGACTTGTCTCCAAGGGGATATTGCCGCCTCGGGCTCCATGTGGTCCGTCTCCTGTGAGTCTAGATTTTCGAATCCGACGCGTAACTGATAGTTAATTGAAATTTTCATGGCCTCCTAAAGACGATGGAACACTCAAATTGCGTCGCGATTCAATACATCGTCCTCCAGCGGACTGGTCTCCAAGGGGATTGTTAATTGTAACATTCAGGGCGTCCTATTTACGATGGAACACTAAGATTGTGTCGAGAGTCAATACATCGACCTCCAGCCGATTTGTCTACAAGGGGATATTGCCGCCTCGGGCACCTTATGATCGTTCACCTGTGAGTCTAGATTTTCGAATCCGATGCAAAACTCATAGTCAATTGTAACGTTCAGGGCCTCCTAATTACGATGGAACACTCTAATTGCGTCGAGATTCAATATATCGTCTTCCAGCTGACTTGTTTTCTTGGGGATATTGCCGCCTCGGGCTCCATGTGGTCAGTCTCCTGTGAGTCTTAATTTTCGAATCCGACGCGAAACTGATAGTTAATTGAAGTTTTCATGGCCTCCTAAAGACGATGGAACACTCAAATTGCGTCGCGATTCAATACATCGTCCTCCAGCGGACTGGTCTCCAAGGGGATATTGCTGCTGCCGGACCTTATGGTCCGTCTCTAGTGAGTCTAGATTTTCGAATCCGACGAAAAACTTATAGTTAATTGTAACATTCAGGTCCTCCTAGTTACAATGGAACACTCAAATTGCGTCGAGAGTCAATACATCGTCCTCCTGCCGATTTGTCTCCAAAGGTCTATTGCTGCCTCGGGCACCTTATGGTCGTCCTCCTTTGAGTCCAGATTTTCGAATCCGACTCAAAAACGATAGTTAATTGTAACGATCAGGGCCCCCTAATGACGATGGAACACTCAAATTGCGTCGAGATTCAATACATCGGCATCCAGCCAACTTGTCTCCAAGGGTCTGTTGCTGCTTCGGGCACCTTATAGGCGTTCTCCTGATAGTCTAGATTTTCGAATCCGACGCATAACTGATAGTTAATTGTAACGTTCAGGGCCTCCTAATGACGATGGAACACTCAAATTGCGTCGAGATTCAATACATCGTCCTCCTGCCGGCTTGTATCCAAGGGGATATTGCTGTCGCGAGCACCAAATGAACTTCCCCTGTAAGTAGATTTTGGAATCCGACGCGAAAATGATAGTTAATTGTAACGTTCAGCGCCTCCTAAAATCGAGATTCAAAACATCGTCTTCCAGCCGACATGTATCCAAGGCGATATTGCTGTATCCGGCACCATATGATCCTTCTCCTGTGAGTAGATTTTCGAATACTACGCTAAAATGATAGTTAATTGTAACTTTCAGCGCCTCCTAATGACGATGGAACACTCAAATTTCGTCAAGATTCAATACATCGGAATCCAGCTGACGTGTCTCGAAGGGGCTGTTGCTGCCTAGGGCACCTTATGGTCGTTCTCCTGTGAGTCTAGATTTTCGAATCCGACGCAAAAATGACTGTTAATTGTAACGTTCCGGGCCTCCTAATAACGATGGAACACTCAAATTGCGTCGAGATTCAATACATCGCCATTCAGCCGATTTGTCTCCAAGGGGATATTGCTGCCTCGAGCAACATATGGTTCGTCTCCTGTGTGTCTAGATTTTCGAATCCGACGCAAAATTGATCGTCAATTGTTACGTTCAGCGACTCCTAATGACGATGGAACACTCAATTAGCGTCGAGAGTCAATATATGGACCTCCAGTCCACTTGTCAAGAAGGGGATATGCTGCATCGGGTTCCATGTGTTCCGTGTCCTGTGAGTCTAGATTTTCGAATCGGACGATATACTGATAGTTAATTGTAACGTTCATGGCCTAATGACGATGCAGCACTCAAATTGCGTCGCGATTCAATACATCGTCCTCCAGCGGACTGGTCTCCAAGGGGATATCGTTGCCACGGGCCCCTTATGAGAGTCTAGATTTTCGAATCCGACGAAAAACTGATAGATAATTGTAACATTCAGATCCTCCTATTGACGATGGAAACTCAAATTGCGTCGGGATCCGAAACATCGTCCTCCAGGCGACTTGTCTCCAAGGGTCTATTGTTGCCTCGGGCACTATATGATCGTTATCCAGTGAGTCTAGATTTTCGAACCCTACGCAAAACTGACAGTTAATTGTAACGTTCAACGCCTCCTAATGACGATGGAACACACAAATTGCGTCGAGATTCAATACATCGACCTCCAGCCGACCTGCCTCCAAGTGGATATTGCTGCCTCAGGCTCCATACGGTCCTTCTTCTGTGATTCTAGATTTTCGAATCCGACGCGAAACTGATTGTTAATTGTAACGTTCAGGGCCTCCTAATGACGATGGATCTCTCAAATTGCGTCGTGATTCAATACATCGTCCTCCAGCCGACTTGTCTCCAAGGGTCTATTTCTGCCTCGGGCACCTTATGGACGTTCTCCTGTGAGTCTACATTTTCTAATCCGACGCAAAACTGATAGTTAATTGTAACGTTCAGGGCCACCTAGTTACGATGGAACACTCAAATTGCGTCGCGATCCAAAAAATCGTCCTCCAGCCGACTTGCTCCAAGCATCTATTGTTGCCTGGGGCACCTTATGATCGTTCACCTGTAAGTCTAGATTTTCGATTCCGACGCGATAATGATAGTTAATTGTAACGTTCAGGGCCTCATAATGACGATGGAGCACTCAAATTGCGTCAAGATTTAATACATCGTCCTTCAGCTGATTTGTCTCCAAGGGGATATTGCTGCCTCAGGCACCATACGGTCCTTCTCCTGTAAGTCAAGATTTTCGAATCCGAGGCGAAACTGATAGTTAAATGTAACGTTCAGGGCCTCATAATGGCGATGGAGCACTCAAATTCCGTCGCGATTCAATACATCGTCTTCCAGCGGACTGGTCTCCAAGGGGATATTGCTGCTTCCGGAACCTTATGGTCTGTCTCCAGTGAGTCTGGATTTTCGAATCCGACGAAAAACTTATAGTAAATTGTAACGTTGAGGGCCTCCTAGTTACGATGGAACACTCAAATTGCGTCGCGATCCAAAACATCGTCCTCCAGCCGACTTGCTCCAAGCGTCTATTGCTGCCTGGGGCACCTTATGATCGTTCACCTGTGAGTCTAGATTTTCGAATCCAATGCAAAACTCATAGTTAATTGTAACGTTCAAGGCCTCCTAATTACGATGGAACACTCTAATTGCGTCGAGATTCAATATATCGTCTTCCAGCTGACTTGTTATCATGTTGATGTTGCTGCCTCGGGCACCTTATGATCGTTCACCTGTGAGTCTAGATTTCCGAATCCGATGCAAAACTCATAGTTAATTGTAACGTTCAGGGCCTCCTAAATACGATGGAACACTAATTGCGTCGAGATTGAATATATCGTCTTCCAGCTGACTTGTTTTCAAGGGTATAATGCTGCCTCGGGCTCCTTATGGTCGCTCTCCTGTGAGTCTAGATTTTCAAATCCGACGCGAAACTGATTGTTAATTGTAACGTTCAGGGCCTCCTAATGACAATGGAACACTAAGATTGTGTCGAGAGTCAATACATCGACCTCCAGCCGACTTGTCTACAAGGGGGTATTCAATAGATCGTCCTTCAGCTGACTTGTCTCCAAGGGTATATTGCTGCCTCGGTCACCTTATGGTCGATCTCCAGTGAGTCTAGATTTTCTAATCCGACGCAAAACTGATTGTTAACTGTAACGTTCAGGGGCTCCTAATGACGATGGAACACTCGAATTGCGTCGAGATTCAAAACATCGACCTACTGCCGACTTGTATTCAAGGGATTTTGAAGTCTCGGGCCCCGTATGAACTTCTCCTGTGAGTAGATTTTCGAATCCGACACTAAAATGATAGTTAATTGTAACGTTCAGTGCCTCCTAATGACGATGGAACACTCAAATAGCATCGAGTGTCAATACATCGTCCTCCAGCCGACTTGTCTCCAATGGTCTATTCCTGCCTCGGGCACCTTATGGTCGATCTCCTGTGAGACTAGATTTTCTAATCCGACGCAAAACTGATTGTTAATTATAACGTTCAGGGACTCCTAGTGACGATGGCACTCTCAAATTGCGTCAAGATTCTATACATCGGAATCCAGCTAACTTGTATCCAAGGGGCTGTTGCTGCGTCGGGCACCTTATGGTCGTTCTCCTGTGAGTCTAGATTTTCGAATCCGACGCAAAACTGATTGTTAATTTTACGTTCAGGGCCTCCTAATAACGATGGAACACTCAAATTGCGTCGACATTCAATACATCGCCATTCAGCCGATTTGTCTCCAAGGGGATTTTGCTGCCTCGGGCAACATATGGTTCGTCTCCTGTGTGTCTAGATTTTCACATCCGACGCAAAAATGATAGTCAATTGTTACGTTCAGCGACTCCTAATGACGATGGAACACTCAATTTGCGTCGAGAGTCAATACATGGACCTCCAGCCCACTTGTCTAGAAGGGCATATGCTGCCTCGGGTTCCATGTGCTCCGTGTCCTGTGAGTCTAGATTTTCGAATCCGGCGATATACTGATAGTTAATTGTAACGTTCATGGCCTCCTAATGACGATGCAGCACTCAATTTGCGTCGCGATTCAATACAACGTCCTCCAGCAGACTGGTCTCCAAGGGGATATCGTTGCCACGGTCACCTTATGTGAGTCTAGATTTTCGAATCCGACGAAAAACTGATAGATAATTGTAACATTCAGGGCCTCCTAATGACGATGGAAAACTCAAATTGCGTCGAGATTCAATACATCGACCGCTAGCCGACCTGTCTCCAAGAGGATATTGCTGCCTCAGGGACCATACGGTCCATCTCCTGTGAGTCTAGATTTTCGATTCCGACGCGAAACTGATTGTTAATTGTATCGTTCAGGGCCTCCTAATGACGATGGATCTCTCAAATTGCGTCGCGATTCAATACATCGTCCTCCAGCCGACTTGTCTCCAAGGTTCTATTGCTGCCTCGGGCACCTTATGGACGTTCTCCTGTGACTCTAGATTTTCTAATCCGACGCAAAACTGATAGTTAATTGTAACGTTCAGGGCCTCCTAATGACGATGGAACACTCAAATTGCGTCGCGATCCAATCCATCGTCCTCCAGCGGACTGGTCTCCAAGGGGATACTGCTGCTTCCGGAACCTTAAGGTCCGTGTCCAGTGAGTCTAGAATTTCCAATCCGACGAAAAACTTATAGTTAATTGTAACATTCAGGGCCTCCTAGTTACGATAGAACACTCTAATTGCGTCCCGATCCAAAACATCGTCCTCCAGCCGACTTGCTCCAATCGTCTATTGCTGCCTGGTGCACCTTATGCTCGTTCACCTGTAATACTAGATTTTCGAATCAGACGGGATAATGACAGTTAATTGTAACGTTCAGGGCCTAATAATGACGATGGAGCACTCAAATTGCGTCAAGATTCAATACATCGTCCTTCAGCTGATTTGTCTCCAAGGGGATATTGCTGCCTCGGGCACCATACGGTCCTTCTCCTATAAGTCAAGATTTTCGAATCCGAAGCGAAACTGATAGTTAATTGTAACGTTCAGGGCCTCGTAATGACGATGGAGCACTCAAATTCCGTCGCGATTCAATACACCGTCTTCCAGCGGACAGGTCTCCAAGGGGATATTGCTGCTTCCGGAACCTTATGGTCCGTCTCCAGTGAGTCTGGATTTTCGAATCCGACGAAAAACTTACAGTTAATTGTAACATTCAGGGCCTCCTAGTTACGATGGAACACCAAGATTGTGTCGAGAGTCAATACATCGACCTCCGGCCGACTTGTCTACAAGGGGATATTGCCGCCTCGGGCACCTTATGATCGTTCACCTGTGAGTCTAGATTTTCGAATCCGATGCAAAACTCATAGTTAATAGTAACGTACAGGGCCTCCTAATTACGATGGAACACTCTAATTGCGTCGAGATTCAATACATCGTCTTCCAGGTGACTTGTTTTCATTGTGATATTGCTGCCTCGGGCACCTTATGTTCGTTCTCCTGAGTGTCTAGATTTTCGAATCCGACGCAAAAATGATAGTTAATTGTAACGTTCAGGGCCTTCTAATGACGATGGAACACTCAAATTGCGTCGAGATTCAATATATCGTCTTCCAGGTGACTTGTTTTTATTGTGATATTGCTGCCTCGGGCACCTTATGTTCGTTCTCCTGAGTGTCTAGATTTTCGAATCCGACGCAAAAATGATAGTTAATTGTAACGTTCAGGGCCTTCTAATGACGATGGATCACTCAAATTGCGTCGAGATTCAATACATCGGCATTCAGCCGATTTGTCTACAAGGGTCTATTGCTGCCTCGGGCACCTTATAGTCGTTCCCTTGTGAGTATAGATTTTAGAATCCGACGAAAAACTGATAGTTAATTGTTATGTTCCGGGCCTCCTATCGACGATGGAACACTCAAATTGTGTCGAGATTCAATACATCGACCACCAGTGGACTGGTCTCCAATGGGATAGTGCTACCTCAGGCACCTTATTGTCCGTCTCCAGTGAGTCAGGATTTTCGAATCCGACGAAAAACTGATAGTTAATTGTAACGTTCAGGGCCTCCTAATGACGATGGAGCTCTCAAAATGCGTCGCGATTCAATACATCGTCCTCCAGCGGCCTGGTCTCCAAGGGGATATTGCTTCTTCCGGAACCTTATGGTCCGTCTCCAGTGAGTCTAGATTTTCGAATCCGACGAAAAACTAATAGTTAATTGTAATGACGCTGGAGCACTCAAATTGCGTCGCGATCCAACACATCGTCCTCCACCGGACTGGTCTCCATGGGGATACTGCTGCTTCCGGAACCTTATGGTCCGTCTCCAGTGAGTCTATATTTTCGAATCCGACGAAAAACTTATAGTTAATTGTAACGTTCAGGGCCTCCTAGTTACGATGGAACACTCAAATTGCGTCGCGATCCAAAACATCGTCCTCCAGCAGACTTGTCTCCAAGGGGATACTGCTGCTTCCGGAACCTTTCTCTAGTGAGTCTAGAATTTCCAATCCGACGAAACACTTAGAGTTAATTGTAACTTTCAGGGCGTCCTATTTACGATGGAACACTAAGAATGTGTCGAGAGTCAATACATCGACCTCCAGCCGATTTCTCTACAAGGGGATATTGCCGCCTCGGGCACCTTATGATCGTTCACCTGTGAGTCTAGATTTTCGAATCCGATGCAAAACTCATAGTCAATTGTAACGTTCAGGGCCTCCTAATTACGATGGAACACTCTAATTGCGTCGATATTCAATATATCGTCATCCAGCTGACTTGTTTTCTTGGGGATATTGCTTTCTCGGGCTCCTTATGGTCGCTCTCCTGTGAGTCTAGATTTTCAAATCCGACGCGAAACTGATTGTTAATTGTAACGTTCAATGCCTCCAAATGACGATGGAACACTAAGATTGTGTCGAGAGTCAATACATCGACCTCCAGCCGACTTGTCTACAAGGGGATATTGCCGCCTCGGGCTCCATGTGGTCTGTCTCCTGTGAGTCTAGATTTTCGAATCCGACGCGAAACTGATAGTTAATTGTAATGTTCAGGGCCTCCAAAAGACGATGGAACACTCAAATTGCGTCGAGATTCAATACATCGTCCTTCAGGCGACTTGTCTCCAAGGGGATATTGCTGCCTCGGGCACCATACGGTCCTTCTCCTGTAAGTTTAGATTTTCGAATCCGACGCGAAACTGATAGTTAATTGTACCGTTCAGGGCCTCCTAATGACGATGGAACACTCAAATTGCGTCAATATTCAATACAGCGTCCTCCAGCCAACTTGTCTCCAAGGGTCTGTTGCTGCCTCGGGCACCTTTTGGTCGTTCTCCTGTGAGTCTAGATTTTCGAATCCGACGCAAAACTGATAGTTAATTGTAACGTTCAGGGTCTCCTAATGACGATGGAGCACTCAAAATGCGTCGCGATTCAATACATCTTCCTCCAGCGGCCTGGTCTCCAAGGGGATATTGCTGCTTCCGGAACCTTATGGTCCGTCTCCAGTGAGTCTAGATTTTCGAATCCGACGAAAAACTGATTTTTAATTGTAACGTTCAGTGCCTCCAAATGACGATGGAACACTAAGATTGTGTCGAGAGTCAATACATCGACCTCCAGCCGACTTGTCTACTAGGGGATATTGCTGCCTCGGGCTCCATGTGGTCTGTCTCCTATGAGTCTAGATTTTCGAATCCGACGCGAAACTGATAGTTAATTGTAATGTTCAGGGCCTCCAAAAGACGATGGAGCACTCAAATTGCGTCGCGATCCAAAACATCGTCCTCCAGCCGACTTGTTCCAAGCGTCTATTGCTGCCTGGGGCACCTTATGATCGTTCACCTGTAAGTCTAGATTTTCGATTCCGACGCGATAATGATTGTTAATTGTAACGTTCAATGCCTCCAAATGACGATGGAGCACTAAGATTGTGTCGAGAGTCAATACATCGACCTCCAGCCGACTTGTCTACTAGGGGATATTGCTGCATGGTGCACCTTATGATCGTTCACATGTAAGTCTAGATTTTCGAATCCGACGCGATAATGATAGTTAATTGTAACGTTCAGGGCCTCAAAATGACGATGGAGCACTCAAATTCCGTCGCGATTAAATACATCGTCTTCCAGCGGACTTGTCTCCAAGGGGATATTGCTGCTTCCGGAACCTTATGGTCCGTCTCCAGTGAGTCTGGATTTTCGAATCCGACGAATAACTTATAGTTAATTGTAACATTCAGGGCGTCTTATTTACGATGGAACACTAAGATTGTGTCGAGAGTCAATACATCGACCTCCAGCCGATTTGTCTACAAGGGGATATTGCCGCCTCGGGCACCTTATGATCGTTCACCTGTGAGTCTAGATTTTCGAATCCGATGCAAAACCCATAGTTAATTGTAACGTTCAGCGCCTCCTAATTACGATGGAACACTTTAATTGCGTCGAGATTCAATATATCGTCTTCCAGCTGACTTGTTTTCTTGGGGATATTGCCGCCTCGGGCTCCATGTGGTCAGTCTCCTGTGAGTCTTAATTTTCGAATCCGACGCGAAACTGATGGTTAATTGAAGTTTTCATGGCCTCCTAAAGACGATGGAACACTCAAATTGCGTCGCGATTCAATACATCGTCCTCCAGCGGACTGGTCTCCAAGGGGATATTGCTGCTTCCGGACCTTATGGTCCGTCTGCAGTGAGTCTATATTTTCGAATCCGACGAAAAACTTATAGTTAATTGTAACGTTCAGGGCCTCCTAGTTACGATGGAACACTCAAATTGCGTCGCGATCCAAAACATCGTCCTCCAGCGGACTTGTCTCCAAGGGGATACTGCTGCTTCCGGAACCTTAAGGTCCGTCTCTAGTGAGTCTAGAATTTCCAATCCGACGAAAAACTTATAGTTAATTGTAACATTCAGGGCGTCCTATTTACGATGGAACACTAAGAATGTGTCGAGAGTCAATACATCGACCTCCAGCCGACTTGTCTACTAGGGGATATTGCCGCCTCGGGCTCCATGTGGTCTGTCTCCTGTGAGTCTAGATTTTCGAATCCGACGCGAAACTGATAGTTAATTGCAATGTTCAGGGTCTCCAAAAGACGATGGAGCACTCAAATTGCGTCGCGATTCAATACATCGTCCTCCAGCGGACTGGTGTCCAAGGGGATATTGCTGCTTCCGGAACCTTATGGTCCGACTCCAGTGAGTCTATATTTTCGAATCCGACGAAATACTTATAGTTAATTATAACATACATGGCCTCCTAGTTACGAAGGGACACTCAAATTGCGTCGCGATCCAATACATCGTTATCCAGCGGACTGGTCTCCAAGGGGATACTGCTGCTTCCGGAACCTCCAGTGAGTCTAGAATTTCCAATCCGACGAAAAACTTATAGTTAATTCTAACATTCAGGGCCTCCTGGTTACGATGTAACACTCAAATTGCGTCGCGATCCAAAACATCGTCCTCCAGCCGTCTTGTCTCCAAGCGACTATTGCTGCATGGGGCACCTTATGATCGTTCACATGTAAGTCTAGATTTTCGATTCCGACGCGATAATGATAGTTAATTGTAACGTTCAGGGCCTCATAATGACGATGGATCTCTCAAATTGCGTCGCGATTCAATACATCGTCCACCAGCCGAATTGTCTCCAAGCGTCTATTGCTGCCTCGGGCACCTTATGATCGATCACCTGTGAGTCTAGATTTTCGAATCCGATGCAAAACTCATAGTTAATTGTAACGTTCAGGGCCTCCTAAATACGATGGAACACTCTAATTGCGTCGAGATTGAATATATCGTCTTCCAGCTGACTTGTTTTCAAGGGTATATTGCTGCCTCGGGCTCCTTATGGTCGCTCTCCAGTGAGTCTAGATTTTCAAATCCGACGCGAAACTGATTGTTAATTGTAACGTTCAATGCCTCCAAATGACGATGGAACACTAAGATTGTGTCGAGAGTCAATACATCGACCTCCAGCCGACTTGTCTACAAGGGGATATTGCCGCCTCGGGCTCCATGTGGTCTGTCTCCTGTGAGTCTAGATTTTCGAATCCGACGCGAAACTGATAGTTAATTGTAATGTTCAGGGCCTCCAAAAGACGATGGAGCACTCAAATTGCGTCGCGATTCAATACATCGTCCTCCAGCGGACTGGTGTCCAAGGGGATATTGCTGTTTCCGGAACCTTATGGTCCGACTCCAGTGAGTCTATATTTTCGAATCCGACGAAAAACTTATAGTTAATTATAACATACATGGCCTCCTCGTTACGAAGGGACACTCAAATTGCGTCGCTATCCAATACATCGTCCTCCAGCGGACTGGTCTCCAAGGGAATACTGCTGCTTCCGGAACCTTAAGGTCCGTCTCCAGTGAGTCTAGAATTTCCAATCCGACGAAAAACTTATAGTTAATTCTAACATTCAGGGCCTCCTGGTTACGATGTAACACTCAAATTGCGTCGCGATCCAAAACATCGTACTCCAGCCGTCTTGTCTCCAAGCGACTATTGCTGCCTGGGGCACCTTATGATCGTTCACATGTAAGTCTAGATTTTCGAATCCGACGCGATAATGATAGTTAATTGTAACGTTCAGGGCCTCAAAATGACGATGGAGCACTCAAATTCCGTCGCGATTAAATACATCGTCTTCCAGCGGACTTGTCTCCAAGGGGATATTGCTGCTTCCGGAACCTTATGGTCCGTCTCCAGTGAGTCTGGATTTTCGAATCCGACGAATAACTTATAGTTGATTGTAACATTCAGGGCGTCTTATTTACGATGGAACACTAAGATTGTGTCGAGAGTCAATACATCGACCTCCAGCCGATTTGTCTACAAGGGGATATTGCCGCCTCGGGCACCTTATGATCGTTCACCTGTGAGTCTAGATTTTCGAATCCGAAGCAAAACTCATAGTAAATTGTAACGTTCAGGGCCTCCTAATTACGATGGAACACTCTAATTGCGTCGAGATTCAATATATCGTCTTCCAGCTGACTTGTTTTCTTGGGGATATTGCCGCCTCGGGCTCCATGTGGTCAGTCTCCTGTGAGTCTTAATTTTCGAATCCGACGCGAAACTGATAGTTAATTGAAGTTTTCATGGCCTCCTAAAGACGATGGAACACTCAAATTGCGTCGCGATTCAATACATCGTCCTCCAGTGGACTGGTCTCCAATGGGATAGTGCTACCTCAGGCACCTTATTGTCCGTCTCCAGTGAGTCAGGATTTTCGAATCCGACGAAAAACTGATAGTTAATTGTAACGTTCAGGGCCTCCTAATGACGATGGAGCTCTCAAAATGCGTCGCGATTCAATACATCGTCCTCCAGCGGCCTGGTCTCCAAGGGGATATTGCTTCTTCCGGAACCTTATGGTCCGTCTCCAGTGAGTCTAGATTTTCGAATCCGACGAAAAACTAATAGTTAATTGTAATGACGCTGGAGCACTCAAATTGCGTCGCGATCCAACACATCGTCCTCCACCGGACTGGTCTCCATGGGGATACTGCTGCTTCCGGAACCTTATGGTCCGTCTCCAGTGAGTCTATATTTTCGAATCCGACGAAAAACTTATAGTTAATTGTAACGTTCAGGGCCTCCTAGTTACGATGGAACACTCAAATTGCGTCGCGATCCAAAACATCGTCCTCCAGCAGACTTGTCTCCAAGGGGATACTGCTGCTTCCGGAACCTTTCTCCAGTGAGTCTAGAATTTCCAATCCGACGAAACACTTAGAGTTAATTGTAACTTTCAGGGCGTCCTATTTACGATGGAACACTAAGAATGTGTCGAGAGTCAATACATCGACCTCCAGCCGATTTCTCTACAAGGGGATATTGCCGCCTCGGGCACCTTATGATCGTTCACCTGTGAGTCTAGATTTTCGAATCCGATGCAAAACTCATAGTCAATTGTAACGTTCAGGGCCTCCTAATTACGATGGAACACTCTAATTGCGTCGATATTCAATATATCGTCATCCAGCTGACTTGTTTTCTTGGGGATATTGCTGCCTCGGGCTCCTTATGGTCGCTCTCCTGTGAGTCTAGATTTTCAAATCCGACGCGAAACTGATTGTTAATTGTAACGTTCAATGCCTCCAAATGACGATGGAACACTAAGATTGTGTCGAGAGTCAATACATCGACCTCCAGCCGACTTGTCTACAAGGGGATATTGCCGCCTCGTGCTCCATGTGGTCTGTCTCCTGTGAGTCTAGATTTTCGAATCCGACGCGAAACTGATAGTTAATTGTAATGTTCAGGGCCTCCAAAAGACGATGGAACACTCAAATTGCGTCGAGATTCAATACATCGTCCTTCAGGCGACTTGTCTCCAAGGGGATATTGCTGCCTCGGGCACCATACGGTCCTTCTCCTGTAAGTTTAGATTTTCGAATCCGACGCGAAACTGATAGTTAATTGTACCGTTTAGGGCCTCCTAATGACGATGGAACACTCAAATTGCGTCAATATTCAATACAGCGTCCTCCAGCCAACTTGTCTCCAAGGGTCTGTTGCTGCCTCGGGCACCTTTTGGTCGTTCTCCTGTGAGTCTAGATTTTCGAATCCGACGCAAAACTGATAGTTAATTGTAACGTTCAGGGTCTCCTAATGACGATGGAGCACTCAAAATGCGTCGCGATTCAATACATCTTCCTCCAGCGGCCTGGTCTCCAAGGGGATATTGCTGCTTCCGGAACCTTATGGTCCGTCTCCAGTGAGTCTAGATTTTCGAATCCGACGAAAAACTGATTTTTAATTGTAACGTTCAGTGCCTCCAAATGACGATGGAACACTAAGATTGTGTCGAGAGTCAATACATCGACCTCCAGCCGACTTGTCTACTAGGGGATATTGCTGCCTCGGGCTCCATGTGGTCTGTCTCCTGTGAGTCTAGATTTTCGAATCCGACGCGAAACTGATAGTTAATTGTAATGTTCAGGGCCTCCAAAAGACGATGGAGCACTCAAATTGCGTCGCGATCCAAAACATCGTCCTCCAGCCGACTTGTTCCAAGCGTCTATTGCTGCCTGGGGCACCTTATGATCGTTCACCTGTAAGTCTAGATTTTCGATTCCGACGCGATAATGATAGTTAATTGTAACGTTCAGGGCCTCATAATGACGATGGATCTCTCAAATTGCGTCGCGATTCAATACATCGTCCACCAGCCGAATTGTCTCCAAGCGTCTATTGCTGCCTCGGGCACCTTATGATCGTTCACCTGTGAGTCTAGATTTTCGAATCCGATGCAAAACTCATAGTTAATTGTAACGTTCAGGGCCTCCTAATTACGATGGAACACTCTAATTGCGTCGAGATTGAATATATCGTCTTCCAGCTGACTTGTTTTCAAGGGTATATTGCTGCCTCGGGCTCCTTATGATCGCTCTCCTGTGAGTCTAGATTTTCAAATCCGACGCGAAACTGATTGTTAATTGTAACGTTCAATGCCTCCAAATGACGATGGAGCACTAAGATTGTGTCGAGAGTCAATACATCGACCTCCAGCCGACTTGTCTACTAGGGGATATTGCTGCATGGTGCACCTTATGATCGTTCACATGTAAGTCTAGATTTTCGAATCCGACGCGATAATGATAGTTAATTGTAACGTTCAGGGCCTCAAAATGACGATGGAGCACTCAAATTCCGTCGCGATTAAATACATCGTCTTCCAGCGGACTTGTCTCCAAGGGGATATTGCTGCTTCCGGAACCTTATGGTCCGTCTCCAGTGAGTCTGGATTTTCGAATCCGACGAATAACTTATGGTTAATTGTAACATTCAGGGCGTCTTATTTACGATGGAACACTAAGATTGTGTCGAGAGTCAATACATCGACCTCCAGCCGATTTGTCTACAAGGGGATATTGCCGCCTCGGGCACCTTATGATCGTTCACCTGTGAGTCTAGATTTTCGAATCCGATGCAAAACCCATAGTTAATTGTAACGTTCAGCGCCTCCTAATTATGATGGAACACTTTAATTGCGTCGAGATTCAATATATCGTCTTCCAGCTGACTTGTTTTCTTGGGGATATTGCCGCCTCGGGCTCCATGTGGTCAGTCTCCTGTGAGTCTTAATTTTCGAATCCGACGCGAAACTGATAGTTAATTGAAGTTTTCATGGCCTCCTAAAGACGATGGAACACTCAAATTGCGTCGCGATTCAATACATCGTCCTCCAGCGGACTGGTCTCCAAGGGGATATTGCTGCTTCCGGACCTTATGGTCCGTCTGCAGTGAGTCTATATTTTCGAATCCGACGAAAAACTTATAGTTAATTGTAACGTTCAGGGCCTCCTAGTTACGATGGAACACTCAAATTGCGTCGCGATCCAAAACATCGTCCTCCAGCGGACTTGTCTCCAAGGGGATACTGCTGCTTCCGGAACCTCCAGTGAGTCTAGAATTTCCAATCCGACGAAAAACTTATAGTTAATTCTAACATTCAGGGCCTCCTGGTTACGATGTAACACTCAAATTGCGTCGCGATCCAAAACATCGTCCTCCAGCCGTCTTGTCTCCAAGCGACTATTGCTGCATGGGGCACCTTATGATCGTTCACATGTAAGTCTAGATTTTCGATTCCGACGCGATAATGATAGTTAATTGTAACGTTCAGGGCCTCATAATGACGATGGATCTCTCAAATTGCGTCGCGATTCAATACATCGTCCACCAGCCGAATTGTCTCCAAGCGTCTATTGCTGCCTCGGGCACCTTATGATCGTTCACCTGTGAGTCTAGATTTTCGAATCCGATGCAAAACTCATAGTTAATTGTAACGTTCAGGGCCTCCTAAATACGATGGAACACTCTAATTGCGTCGAGATTGAATATATCGTCTTCCAGCTGACTTGTTTTCAAGGGTATATTGCTGCCTCGGGCTCCTTATGGTCGCTCTCCAGTGAGTCTAGATTTTCAAATCCGACGCGAAACTGATTGTTAATTGTAACGTTCAATGCCTCCAAATGACGATGGAACACTAAGATTGTGTCGAGAGTCAATACATCGACCTCCAGCCGACTTGTCTACAAGGGGATATTGCCGCCTCGGGCTCCATGTGGTCTGTCTCCTGTGAGTCTAGATTTTCGAATCCGACGCGAAACTGATAGTTAATTGTAATGTTCAGGGCCTCCAAAAGACGATGGAGCACTCAAATTGCGTCGCGATTCAATACATCGTCCTCCAGCGGACTGGTGTCCAAGGGGATATTGCTGTTTCCGGAACCTTATGGTCCGACTCCAGTGAGTCTATATTTTCGAATCCGACGAAAAACTTATAGTTAATTATAACATACATGGCCTCCTCGTTACGAAGGGACACTCAAATTGCGTCGCTATCCAATACATCGTCCTCCAGCGGACTGGTCTCCAAGGGAATACTGCTGCTTGCGGAACCTTAAGGTCCGTCTCCAGTGAGTCTAGAATTTCCAATCCGACGAAAAACTTATAGTTAATTCTAACATTCAGGGCCTCCTGGTTACGATGTAACACTCAAATTGCGTCGCGATCCAAAACATCGTACTCCAGCCGTCTTGTCTCCAAGCGACTATTGCTGCCTGGGGCACCTTATGATCGTTCACATGTAAGTCTAGATTTTCGAATCCGACGCGATAATGATAGTTAATTGTAACGTTCAGGGCCTCAAAATGACGATGGAGCACTCAAATTCCGTCGCGATTAAATACATCGTCTTCCAGCGGACTTGTCTCCAAGGGGATATTGCTGCTTCCGGAAACTTATGGTCCGTCTCCAGTGAGTCTGGATTTTCGAATCCGACGAATAACTTATAGTTGATTGTAACATTCAGGGCGTCTTATTTACGATGGAACACTAAGATTGTGTCAAGAGTCAATACATCGACCTCCAGCCGATTTGTCTACAAGGGGATATTGCCGCCTCGGGCACCTTATGATCGTTCACCTGTGAGTCTAGATTTTCGAATCCGAAGCAAAACTCATAGTAAATTGTAACGTTCAGGGCCTCCTAATTACGATGGAACACTCTAATTGCGTCGAGATTCAATATATCGTCTTCCAGCTGACTTGTTTTCTTGGGGATATTGCCGCCTCGGGCTCCATGTGGTCAGTCTCCTGTGAGTCTTAATTTTCGAATCCGACGCGAAACTGATAGTTAATTGAAGTTTTCATGGCCTCCTAAAGACGATGGAACACTCAAATTGCGTCGCGATTCAATACATCGTCCTCCAGCGGACTGGTCTCCAAGGGGATATTGCTGCTTCTGGACCTTATGGTCCGTCTCTAGTGAGTCTAGATTTTCGAATCCGACGAAAAACTTATAGTTAATTGTAACATTCAGGTCCTCCTAGTTACAATGGAACACTCAAATTGCGTCGAGAGTCAATACATCGTCCTCCAGCCGATTTGTCTCCAAAGGTCTATTGCTGCCTCGGGCACCTTATGGTCGTTCTCCTGTGAGTCCAGATTTTCGAATCCGACTCAAAAATGATAGTTAATTGAAACGTTCAGCGCCTCCTAATGACGATGGAACACTCAAATTGCGTCAATATTCGATACAGCGGCCTCCACCCAACTTGTCTCCAAGGGTCTGTTGCTGCCTCGGGCACCTTATGGTCGTTCTCCTGTGAGTCTAGATTTTCGAATCCGACGCATAACTGATAGTTAATTGTAACGTCCAGGGTCTCCTAATGACGATGGAACACTCAAATTGCGTCGAGATTCAATACATCGACCTACAGCCGACTTGTATTCAAGGGGATATTGCTGTCTCGGGCACACTATGAACTTCTCCTGTGAGTAGATTTTCGAATCCAACGCTAAAATGATAGTTAATTGTAAGGTTCAGTGCCTCCTATTGACGATGGAACACTCAAATTGCGTCGAGACTCAATACATCGTCCTTCAGCCAACTCGTCTCCAAAGGTCTATTGCTGCCTCGGGCACCTTATGGTCGTCCTCCTTTGAGTCCAGATTTTCGAATCCGACTCAAAAACGATAGTTAATTGTAACGATCAGGGCCCCCTAATGACGATGGAACACTCAAATTGCGTCGAGATTCAATACATCGGCATCCAGCCAACTTGTCTCCAAGGGTCTGTTGCTGCTTCGGGCACCTTATAGGCGTTCTCCTGATAGTCTAGATTTTCGAATCCGACGCATAACTGATAGTTAATTGTAACGTTCAGGGCCTCCTAATGACGATGGAACACTCAAATTGCGTCGAGATTCAATACATCGTCCTCCTGCCGGCTAGTATCCAAGGGAATATTGCTGTCGGGAGCACCATATGAACTTCCCCTGTAAGTAGATTTTGGAATCCGACGCGAAAATGATAGTTAATTGTAACGTTCAGCGCCTCCTAAAATCGACATTCAAAACATCGTCTTCCAGCCGACTTGTATCCAAGGCGATATTGCTGTATCGGGCACCATATGATCCTTCTCCTGTGAGTAGATTTTCGAATACTACGCTAAAATGATAGTTAATTGTAACTTTCAGCGCCTCCTAATGACGATGGAACACTCAAATTGCGTCAAGATTCAATACATCGGAATCCAGCTGACGTGTCTCGAAGGGGCTGTTGCTGCCTAGGGCACCTTATGGTCGTTCTCCTGTGAGTCTAGATTTTCGAATCCGACGCAAAAATGACTTTTAATTGTAACGTTCCGGGCCTCCTAATAACGATGGAACACTCAAATTGCGTCGAGATTCAATACATCGCCATTCAGCCGATTTGTCTCCAAGGGGATATTGCTGCCTCGGGCAACATATGGTTCGTCTCCTGTGTGTCTAGATTTTCGAATCCGACGCAAAAATGATCGTCAATTGTTACGTTCAGCGACTCCTAATGACGATGGAACACTCAATTAGCGTCGAGAGTCAATATATGGACCTCCAGTCCACTTGTCAAGAAGGGGATATGCTGCATCGGGTTCCATGTGTTCCGTGTCCTGTGAGTCTAGATTTTCGAATCCGACGATATACTGATAGTTAATTGTAACGTTCATGGCCTCCTAATGACGATGCAGCACTCAAATTGCGTCGCGATTCAATACATCGTCCTCCAGCGGACTGGTCTCCAAGGGGATATCGTTGCCACGGGCCCCTTATGAGAGTCTAGATTTTCGAATCCGACGAAAAACTGATAGATAATTGTAACATTCAGATCCTCCTATTGACGATGGAAACTCAAATTGCGTCGGGATCCGAAACATCGTCCTCCAGGCGACTTGTCTCCAAGGGTCTATTGTTGCCTCGGGCACTATATGATCGTTCTCCAGTGAGTCTAGATTTTCGAACCCTACGCAAAACTGACAGTTACTTGTAACGTTCAACGCCTCCTAATGACGATGGAACACACAAATTGCGTCGAGATTCAATACATCGACCTCCAGCCGACCTGCCTCCAAGTGGATATTGCTGCCTCAGGCTCCATACGGTCCTTCTCCTGTGATTCTAGATTTTCGAATCCGACGCGAAACTGATTGTTAATTGTAACGTTCAGGGCCTCCTAATGACGATGGATCTCTCAAATTGCGTCGCGATTCAATACATCGTCCTCCAGCCGACTTGTCTCCAAGGGTCTATTGCTGCCTCGGGCACCTTATGGACGTTCTCCTGTGAGTCTACATTTTCTAATCCGACGCAAAACTGATAGTTAATTGTAACGTTCAGGGCCACCTAGTTACGATGGAACACTCAAATTGCGTCGCGATCCAAAACATCGTCCTCCAGCCGACTTGCTCCAATCGTCTATAGCTGCCTGGTGCACCTTATGCTCGTTCACCTGTAATACTAGATTTTCGAATCAGACGGGATAATGACAGTTAATTGTAACGTTCAGGGCACTCAAATTGCGTCAAGATTCAATACATCGTCCTTCAGCTGATTTGTCTCCAAGGGGATATTGCTGCCTCGGGCACCATACGGTCCTTCTCCTATAAGTCAAGATTTTCGAATCCGAAGCGAAACTGATAGTTAATTGTAACGTTCAGGGCCTCATAATGACGATGGAGCACTCAAATTCCGTCGCGATTCAATACACCGTCTTCCAGCGGACAGGTCTCCAAGGGGATATTGCTGCTTCCGGAACCTTATGGTCCGTCTCCAGTGAGTCTGGATTTTCGAATCCGACGAAAAACTTATAGTTAATTGTAACATTCAGGGCCTCCTAGTTACGATGGAACACCAAGATTGTGTCGAGAGTCAATACATCGACCTCCGGCCGACTTGTCTACAAGGGGATATTGCCGCCTCGGGCACCTTATGATCGTTCACCTGTGAGTCTAGATTTTCGAATCCGATGCAAAACTCATAGTTAATAGTAACGTACAGGGCCTCCTAATTACGATGGAACACTCTAATTGCGTCGAGATTCAATATATCGTCTTCCAGGTGACTTGTTTTCATTGTGATATTGCTGCCTCGGGCACCTTATGTTCCTTCTCCTGAGTGTCTAGATTTTCGAATCCGACGCAAAAATGATAGTTAATTGTAACGTTCAGGGCCTTCTAATGACGATGGAACACTCAAATTGCGTCGAGATTCAATATATCGTCTTCCAGGTGACTTGTTTTCATTGTGATATTGCTGCCTCGGGCACCTTATGTTCGTTCTCCTGAGTGTCTAGATTTTCGAATCCGACGCAAAAATGATAGTTAATTGTAACGTTCAGGGCCTTCTAATGACGATGGATCACTCAAATTGCGTCGAGATTCAATACATCGGCATTCAGCCGATTTGTCTACAAGGGTCTATTGCTGCCTCGGGCACCTTATAGTCGTTCCCTTGTGAGTATAGATTTTAGAATCCGACGAAAAACTGATAGTTAATTGTTATGTTCCGGGCCTCCTATCGACGATGGAACACTCAAATTGTGTCGAGATTCAATACATCGACCACCAGTGGACTGGTCTCCAATGGGATAGTGCTACCTCAGGCACCTTATTGTCCGTCTCCAGTGAGTCAGGATTTTCGAATCCGACGAAAAACTGATAGTTAATTGTAACGTTCAGGGCCTCCTAGTTACGATGGAACACTCAAATTGCGTCGCGATCCAAAACATCGTCCTCCAGCAGACTTGTCTCCAAGGGGATACTGCTGCTTCCGGAACCTTTCTCTAGTGAGTCTAGAATTTCCAATCCGACGAAAAACTTAGAGTTAATTGTAACTTTCAGGGCGTCCTATTTACGATGGAACACTAAGAATGTGTCGAGAGTCAATACATCGACCTCCAGCCGATTTGTCTACAAGGGGATATTGCCGCCTCGGGCACCTTATGATCGTTCACCTGTGAGTCTAGATTTTCGAATCCGATGCAAAACTCATAGTCAATTGTAACGTTCAGGGCCTCCTAATTACGATGGAACACTCTAATTGCGTCGATATTCAATATATCGTCTTCCAGGTGACTTGTATTCTTGGGGATATTGCTGCCTCGGGCTCCTTATGGTCGCTCTCCTGTGAGTCTAGATTTTCAAATCCGACGCGAAACTGATTGTTAATTGTAACGTTCAATGCCTCCAAATGACGATGGAACACTAAGATTGTGTCGAGAGTCAATACATCGACCTCCAGCCGACTTGCCGCCTCGGGCTCCATGTGGTCTGTCTCCTGTGAGTCTAGATTTTCGAATCCGACGCGAAACTGATAGTTAATTGTAATGTTCAGGGCCTCCAAAAGACGATGGAGCACTCAAATTGCGTCGCGATTCAATACATCGTCCTCCAGCGGACTGGTGTCCAAGGGATATTGCTGCTTCCGCAACCTTATGGTCCGACTCCAGTGAGTCTATATTTTCGAATCCGACGAAAAACTTATAGTTAATTATAACATACATGGCCTCCTAGTTACGAAGGGACACTCAAATGGCGTCGCGATCCAATACATCGTCCTCCAGCGGACTGGTCTCCAAGGGGATACTGCTGCTTCCGGAACCTTAAGGTCCGTCTCCAGTGAGTCTAGAATTTCCAATCCGACGAAAAACTTATAGTTAATTCTAACATTCAGGGCCTCCTGGTTACGATGTAACACTCAAATTGCGTCGCGATCCAAAACATCATCCTCCAGCAGACTTGTCTCCAAGGGGATACTGCTGCTTCCGGAACCTTTCTCTAGTGAGTCTAGAATTTCCAATCCGACGAAAAACTTAGAGTTAATTGTAACTTTCAGGGCGTCCTATTTACGATGGAACACTAAGAATGTGTCGAGAGTCAATACATCGACCTCCAGCCGATTTGTCTACAAGGGGATATTGCCGCCTCGGGCACCTTATGATCGTTCACCTGTGAGTCTAGATTTTCGAATCCGATGCAAAACTCATAGTCAATTGTAACGTTCAGGGCCTCCTAATTACGATGGAACACTCTAATTGCGTCGATATTCAATATATCGTCTTCCAGGTGACTTGTATTCTTGGGGATATTGCTGCCTCGGGCTCCTTATGGTCGCTCTCCTGTGAGTCTAGATTTTCAAATCCGACGCGAAACTGATTGTTAATTGTAACGTTCAATGCCTCCAAATGACGATGGAACACTAAGATTGTGTCGAGAGTCAATACATCGACCTCCAGCTGACTTGTCTACTAGGGGATATTGCCGCCTCGGGCTCCATGTGGTCTGTCTCCTGTGAGTCTAGATTTTCGAATCCGACGCGAAACTGATAGTTAATTGTAACGTTCAGGGCCTCATAATGACGATGGATCTCTCAAATTGCGTCGCGATTCAATACATCGTCCACCAGCCGAATTGTCTCCAAGCGTCTATTGCTGCCTCGGGCACCTTATGATCGTTCACCTGTGAGTCTATATTTTCGAATCCGATGCAAAACTCATAGTTAATTGTAACGTTCAGGGCCTCCTAATGACGATGGAACACTCTAATTGCGTCGAGATTGAATATATCGTCTTCCAGCTGACTTGTTTTCACGGGTATATTGCTGCCTCGGGCTCCTTATGATCGCTCTCCTGTGAGTCTAGATTTTCAAATCCGACGCGAAACTGATTGTTAATTGTAACGTTCAATGCCTCCAAATGACGATGGAGCACTAAGATTGTGTCGAGAGTCAATACATCGACCTCCAGCCGAATTGTCTACTAGGGGATATTGCCGCCTCGGGCTCCATGAGGTCTGTCTCCTGTGAGTCTAGATTTTCGAATCCGACGCGAAACTGATAGTTAATTGTAATGTTCAGGGCCTCCAAAAGACGATGGAGCACTCAAATTGCGTCGCGATTCAATACATCGTCCTCCAGCGGACTGGTGTCCAAGGGGATATTGCTGCTTCCGGAACCTTATGGTCCGACTCCAGTGAGTCTATATTTTCGAATCCGACGAAAAACTTATAGTTAATTATAAGGGACACGCAAATTGCGTCGCGATCCAATACATCGTCCTCCAGCGGACTGGTCTCCAAGGGGATACTGCTGCTTCCGGAACCTTAAGGTCCGTCTCCAGTGAGTCTAGAATTTCCAATCCGACGAAAAACTTATAGTTAATTCTAACATTCAGTGCCTCCTGGTTACGATGTAACACTCAAATTGCGTCGCGATCCAAAACATCGTCCTCCAGCCGTCTTGTCTCCAAGCGACTATTGCTGCATGGTGCACCTTATGATCGTTCACATGTAAGTCTAGATTTTCGAATCCGACGCGATAATGATAGTTAATTGTAACGTTCAGGGCCTCAAAATGACGATGGAGCACTCAAATTCCGTCGCGATTAAATACATCGTCTTCCAGCGGACTTGTCTCCAAGGGGATAGTGCTGCTTCCGGAACCTTATGGTCCGTCTCCAGTGAGTCTGGATTTTCGAATCCGACGAATAACTTATAGTTAATTGTAACATTCAGGGCGTCTTATTTACGATGGAACACTAAGATTGTGTCGAGAGTCAATACATCGACATCCAGCCGATTTGTCTACAAGGGGATATTGCCGCCTCGGGCACCTTATGATCGTTCACCTGTGAGTCTAGATTTTCGAATCCGATGCAAAACTCATAGTCAATTGTAACGTTCAGGGCCTCCTAATTACGATGGAACACTCTAATTGCGTCGATATTCAATATATCGTCTTCCAGGTGACTTGTATTCTTGGGGATATTGCTGCCTCGGGCTCCTTATGGTCGCTCTCCTGTGAGTCTAGATTTTCAAATCCGGCGCGAAACTGATTGTTAATTGTAACGTTCAATGCCTCCAAATGACGATGGAACACTAAGATTGTGTCGAGAGTCAATACATCGACCTCCAGCTGACTTGTCTACTAGGGGATATTGCCGCCTCGGGCTCCATGTGGTCTGTCTCCTGTGAGTCTAGATTTTCGAATCCGACGCGAAACTGATAGTTAATTGTAACGTTCAGGGCCTCATAATGACGATGGATCTCTCAAATTGCGTCGCGATTCAATACATCGTCCACCAGCCGAATTGTCTCCAAGCGTCTATTGCTGCCTCGGGCACCTTATGATCGTTCACCTGTGAGTCTATATTTTCGAATCCGATGCAAAACTCATAGTTAATTGTAACGTTCAGGGCCTCCTAATGACGATGGAACACTCTAATTGCGTCGAGATTGAATATATCGTCTTCCAGCTGACTTGTTTTCACGGGTATATTGCTGCCTCGGGCTCCTTATGATCGCTCTCCTGTGAGTCTAGATTTTCAAATCCGACGCGAAACTGATTGTTAATTGTAACGTTCAATGCCTCCAAATGACGATGGAGCACTAAGATTGTGTCGAGAGTCAATACATCGACCTCCAGCCGAATTGTCTACTAGGGGATATTGCCGCCTCGGGCTCCATGAGGTCTGTCTCCTGTGAGTCTAGATTTTCGAATCCGACGCGAAACTGATAGTTAATTGCAATGTTCAGGGCCTCCAAAAGACGATGGAGCACTCAAATTGCGTCGCGATTCAATACATCGTCTTCCAGTGGACTTGTCTCCAAGGGGATATTGCTGCTTCCGGAACCTTATGGTCCGTCTCCAGTGAGTCTGGATTTTCGAATCCGACGAATAACTTATAGTTGATTGTAACATTCAGGGCGCCTTATTTACGATGGAACACTAAGATTGTGTCGAGAGTCAATACATCGACCTCCAGCCGATTTGTCTACAAGGGGATATTGCCGCCTCGGGAACCTTATGATCGTTCACCTGTGAGTCTAGATTTTCGAATCCGAAGCAAAACTCATAGTAAATTGTAACGTTCAGGGCCTCCTAATTACGATGGAACACTCTAATTGCGTCGAGATTCAATATATCGTCTTCCAGCTGACTTGTTTTCTTGGGGATATTGCCGCCTCGGGCTCCATGTGGTCAGTCTCCTGTGAGTCTTAATTTTCGAATCCGACGCGAAACTGATAGTTAATTGAAGTTTTCATGGCCTCCTAAAGACGATGGAACACTCAAATTGCGTCGCGATTCAATACATCGTCCTCCAGCGGACTGGTCTCCAAGGGGATATTGCTGCTTCCGGACCTTATGGTCCGTCTCTAGTGAGTCTAGATTTTCGAATCCGACGAAAAACTTATAGTTAATTGTAACATTCAGGTCCTCCTAGTTACAATGGAACACTCAAATTGCGTCGAGAGTCAATACATCGTCCTCCAGCCGATTTGTCTCCAAAGGTCTATTGCTGCCTCGGGCACCTTATGGTCGTTCTCCTGTGAGTCCAGATTTTCGAATCCGACTCAAAAATGATAGTTAATTGAAACGTTCAGCGCCTCCTAATGGAGATGGAACACTCAAATTGCGTCAATATTCGATACAGCGGCCTCCAGCCAACTTGTCTCCAAGGGTCTGTTGCTGCCTCGGGCACCTTATGGTCGTTCTCCTGTGAGTCTAGATTTTCGAATCCGACGCATAACTGATAGTTAATTGTAACGTTCAGGGTCTCCTAATGACGATGGAACACTCAAATTGCGTCGAGATTCAATACATCGACCTACAGCCGACTTGTATTCAAGGGGATATTGCTGTCTCGGGCACACTATGAACTTCTCCTGTGAGTAGATTTTCGAATCCAACGCTAAAATGATAGTTAATTGTAAGGTTCAGTGCCTCCTATTGACGATGGAACACTCAAATTGCGTCGAGAGTCAATACATCGTCCTTCAGCCAACTCGTCTCCAAAGGTCTATTGCTGCCTCTGGCACCTTATGGTCGTCCTCCTTTGAGTCCAGATTTTCGAATCCGACTCAAAAACGATAGTTAATTGTAACGATCAGGGCCCCCTAATGACGATGGAACACTCAAATTGCGTCGAGATTCAATACATCGGCATCCAGCCAACTTGTCTCCAAGGGTCTGTTGCTGCTTCGGGCACCTTATAGGCGTTCTCCTGATAGTCTAGATTTTCGAATCCGACGCATAACTGATAGTTAATTGTAACGTTCAGGGCCTCCTAATGACGATGGAACACTCAAATTGCGTCGAGATTCAATACATCGTCCTCCTGCCGGCTAGTATCCAAGGGGATATTGCTGTCGCGAGCACCATATGAACTTCCCCTGTAAGTAGATTTTGGAATCCGACGCGAAAATGATAGTTAATTGTAACGTTCAGCGCCTCCTAAAATCGAGATTCAAAACATCGTCTTCCAGCCGACTTGTATCCAAGGCGATATTGCTGTATCGGGCACCATATGATCCTTCTCCTGTGAGTAGATTTTCGAATACTACGCTAAAATGATAGTTAATTGTAACTTTCAGCGCCTCCTAATGACGATGGAACACTCAAATTGCGTCAAGATTCAATATATCGGAATCCAGCTGACGTGTCTCCAAGGGGCTGTTGCTGCCTAGGGCACCTTATGGTCGTTCTCCTGTGAGTCTAGATTTTCGAATCCGACGCAAAAATGACTGTTAATTGTAACGTTCCGGGCCTCCTAATAACGATGGAACACTCAAATTGCGTCGAGATTCAATACATCGCCATTCAGCCGATTTGTCTCCAAGGGGATATTGCTGCCTCGGGCAACATATGGTTCGTCTCCTGTGTGTCTAGATTTTCGAATCCGACGCAAAAATGATCGTCAATTGTTACGTTCAGCGACTCCTAATGACGATGGAACACTCAATTAGCGTCGAGAGTCAATATATGGACCTCCAGTCCACTTGTCAAGAAGGGGATATGCTGCATCGGGTTCCATGTGTTCCGTGTCCTGTGAGTCTAGATTTTCGAATCCGACGATATACTGATAGTTAATTGTAACGTTCATGGCCTCCTAATGACGATGCAGCACTCAAATTGCGTCGCGATTCAATACATCGTCCTCCAGCGGACTGGTCTCCAAGGGGATATCGTTGCCACGGGCCCCTTATGAGAGTCTAGATTTTCGAATCCGACGAAAAACTGATAGATAATTGTAACATTCAGATCCTCCTATTGACGATGGAAACTCAAATTGCGTCGGGATCCGAAACATCGTCCTCCAGGCGACTTGTCTCCAAGGGTCTATTGTTGCCTCGGGCACTATATGATCGTTCTCCAGTGAGTCTAGATTTTCGAACCCTACGCAAAACTGACAGTTACTTGTAACGTTCAACGCCTCCTAATGACGATGGAACACACAAATTGCGTCGAGATTCAATACATCGACCTCCAGCCGACCTGCCTCCAAGTGGATATTGCTGCCTCAGGCTCCATACGGTCCTTCTCCTGTGATTCTAGATTTTCGAATCCGACGCGAAACTGATTGTTAATTGTAACGTTCAGGGCCTCCTAATGACGATGGATCTCTCAAATTGCGTCGCGATTCAATACATCGTCCTCCAGCCGACTTGTCTCCAAGGGTCTATTGCTGCCTCGGGCACCTTATGGACGTTCTCCTGTGAGTCTACATTTTCTAATCCGACGCAAAACTGATAGTTAATTGTAACGTTCAGGGCCACCTAGTTACGATGGAACACTCAAATTGCGTCGCGATCCAAAACATCGTCCTCCAGCCGACTTGCTCCAAGCATCTATTGTTGCCTGGGGCACCTTATGATCGTTCACCTGTAAGTCTAGATTTTCGATTCCGACGCGATAATGATAGTTAATTGTAACGTTCAGGGCCTCATAATGACGATGGAGCACTCAAATTGCGTCAAGATTTAATACATCGTCCTTCAGCTGACTTGTCTCCAAGGGGATATTGCTGCCTCAGGCACCATACGGTCCTTCTCCTGTAAGTCAAGATTTTCGAATCCGAGGCGAAACTGATAGTTAAATGTAACGTTCAGGGCCTCATAATGACGATGGAGCACTCAAATTCCGTCGCGATTGAATACATCGTCTTCCAGCGGACTGGTCTCCAAGGGTATATTGCTGCTTCCGGAACCTTATGGTCTGTCTCCAGTGAGTCTGGATTTTCGAATCCGACGAAAAACTTATAGTAAATTGTAACGTTGAGGGCCTCCTAGTTACGATGGAACACTCAAATTGCGTCGCGATCCAAAACATCGTCCTCCAGCCGACTTGCTCCAAGCGTCTATTGCTGCCTGGGGCATCTTATGATCGTTCACCTGTGAGTCTAGATTTTCGAATCCAATGCAAAACTCATAGTTAATTGTAACGTTCAAGGCCTCCTAATTACGATGGAACACTCTAATTGCGTCGAGATTCAATATATCGTCTTCCAGCTGACTTGTTATCATGGGGATATTGCTGCCTCGGGCACCTTATGATCGTTCACCTGTGAGTCTAGATTTCCGAATCCGATGCAAAACTCATAGTTAATTGTAACGTTCAGGGCCTCCTAAATACGATGGAACACTAATTGCGTCGAGATTGAATATATCGTCTTCCAGCTGACTTGTTTTCAAGGGTATATTGCTGCCTCGGGCTCCTTATGGTCGCTCTCCTGTGAGTCTAGATTTTCAAATCCGACGCGAAACTGATTGTTAATTGTAACGTTCAGGGCCTCCTAATGACAATGGAACACTAAGATTGTGTCGAGAGTCAATACATCGACCTCCAGCCGACTTGTCTACAAGGGGGTATTCAATACATCGTCCTTCAGCTGACTTGTCTCCAAGGGTATATTGCTGACTCGGTCACCTTATGGTCGATCTCCAGTGAGTCTAGATTTTCTAATCCGACGCAAAACTGATTGTTAACTGTAACGTTCAGGGGCTCCTAATGACGATGGAACACTCGAATTGCGTCGAGATTCAAAACATCGACCTACAGCCGACTTGTATTCAAGGGATATTGAAGTCTCGGGCACCGTATGAACTTCTCCTGTGAGTAGATTTTCGAATCCGACACTAAAATGATAGTTAATTGTAACGTTCAGTGCCTCCTAATGACGATGGAACACTCAAATAGCATCGAGTGTCAATACATCGTACTCCAGCCGACTTGTCTCCAATGGCCTATTCCTGCCTCGGGCACCTTATGGTCGATCTCCTGTGAGACTAGATTTTCTAATCCGACGCAAAACTGATTGTTAATTATAACGTTCAGGGACTCCTAATGACGATGGCACTCTCAAATTGCGTCAAGATTCTATACATCGGAATCCAGCTAACTTGTATCCAAGGGGCTGTTGCTGCGTCGGGCACCTTATGGTCGTTCTCCTGTGAGTCTAGATTTTCGAATCCGACGCAAAAATGATTGTTAATTGTACTTTCAGGGCCTCCTAATAACGATGGAACACTCAAATTGCGTCGAGATTCAATACATCGCCATTCAGCCGATTTGTCTCCAAGGGGATTTTGCTGCCTCGGGCAACATATGGTTCGTCTCCTGTGTGTCTAGATTTTCACATCCGACGCAAAAATGATGGTCAATTGTTACGTTCAGCGACTCCTAATGACGATGGAACACTCAATTTGCGTCGAGAGTCAATACATGGACCTCCAGCCCACTTGTCTAGAAGGGCATATGCTGCCTCGGGTTCCATGTGCTCCGTGTCCTGTGAGTCTAGATTTTCGAATCCGGCGATATACTGATAGTTAATTGTAACGTTCATGGCCTCCTAATGACGATGCAGCACTCAATTTGCGTCGCGATTCAATACAACGTCCTCCAGCAGACTGGTCTCCAAGGGGATATCGTTGCCACGGTCACCTTACGTGAGTCTAGATTTTCGAATCCGACGAAAAACTGATAGATAATTGTAACATTCAGGGCCTCCTAATGACGATGGAAAACTCAAATTGCGTCGAGATTCAATACATCGACCGCCAGCCGACCTGTCTACAAGAGGATATTGCTGCCTCAGGGACCATACGGTCCATCTCCTGTGAGTCTAGATTTTCGAATCCGACGCGAAACTGATTGTTAATTGTATCGTTCAGGGCCTCCTAATGACGATGGATCTCTCAAATTGCGTCGCGATTCAATACATCGTCCTCCAGCCGACTTGTCTCCAAGGTTCTATTGCTGCCTCGGGCACCTTATGGACGTTCTCCTGTGACTCTAGATTTTCTAATCCGACGCAAAACTGATAGTTAATTGTAACGTTCAGGGCCTCCTAATGACGATGGAACACTCAAATTGCGTCGCGATCCAATCCATCGTCCTCCAGCGGACTGGTCTCCAAGGGGATACTGCTGCTTCCGGAACCTTAAGGTCCGTGTCCAGTGAGTCTAGAATTTCCAATCCGACGAAAAACTTATAGTTAATTGTAACATTCAGGGCCTCCTAGTTACGATAGAACACTCTAATTGCGTCCCGATCCAAAACATCGTCCTCCAGCCGACTTGCTCCAATCGTCTATTGCTGCCTGGTGCACCTTATGCTCGTTCACCTGTAATACTAGATTTTCGAATCAGACGGGATAACGACAGTTAATTGTAACGTTCAGGGCCTAATAATGACGATGGAGCACTCAAATTGCGTCAAGATTCAATACATCGTCCTTCAGCTGATTTGTCTCCAAGGGGATATTGCTGCCTCGGGCACCATACGGTCCTTCTCCTATAAGTCAAGATTTTCGAATCCGAAGCGAAACTGATAGTTAATTGTAACGTTCAGGGCCTCATAATGACGATGGAGCACTCAAATTCCGTCGCGATTCAATACACCGTCTTCCAGCGGACAGCTGCTTCCGGAACCTTATGGTCCGCCTCCAGTGAGTCTGGATTTTCGAATCCGACGAAAAACTTATAGTTAATTGTAACATTCAGGGCCTCCTAGTTACGATGGAACACCAAGATTGTGTCGAGAGTCAATACATCGACCTCCGGCCGACTTGTCTACAAGGGGATATTGCCGCCTCGGGCACCTTATGATCGTTCACCTGTGAGTCTAGATTTTCGAATCCGATGCAAAACTCATAGTTAATAGTAACGTACAGGGCCTTCTAATGACGATGGAACACTCAAATTGCGTCGAGATTCAATATATCGTCTTCCAGGTGACTTGTTTTCATTGTGATATTGCTGCCTCGGGCACCTTATGTTCGTTCTCCTGAGTGTCTAGATTTTCGGATCCGACGCAAAAATGATAGTTAATTGTAACGTTCAGGGCCTTCTAATGACGATGGAACACTCAAATTGCGTCGAGATTCAATACATCGGCATTCAGCCGATTTGTCTACAAGGGTCTATTGCTGCCTCGGGCACCTTATAGTCGTTCCCCTGTCAGTCTAGATTTTAGAATCCGACGAAAAACTGATAGTTAATTGTTATGTTCCGGGCCTCCTATCTACGATGGAACACTCAAATTGTGTCGAGATTCAATACATCGACCACCAGTGGACTGGTCTCCAATGGGATAGTGCTGCCTCAGGCACCTTATTGTCCGTCTATAGTGAGTCAGGATTTTCGAATCCGCCGAAAAACTGATAGTTACGTTCAGGGCCTCCTATTGACGATGGAGCTCTCAAAATGCGTCGCGATTCAATACATCGTCCTCCAGCGGCCTGGTCTCCAAGGGGATATTGCTTCTTCCGGAACCTTATGGTCCGTCTCCAGTGAGTCTAGATTTTCGAATCCGACGAAAAACTAATAGTTAATTGTAACGTTCAGGGCCTCCTAAAGACGATGGAACACTCAAATGGCGTCGAGATTCAATACAACGTCCTTCAGCCGACTTGTCTCCAAGGGGATACTGCTGCCTCGGGCACCATACGGTCCTTCTCCTGTAAGTGTAGATTTTCGAATCCGACGCGAAACTGATAGTTAATTGTACCGTTCAGGGCCTCCTAATGACGCTGGAGCACTCAAATTGCGTCGCGATCCAACACATCGTCCTCCACCGGACTGGTCTCCATGGGGATATTGCTGCTTCCGGAACCTTATGGTCCGTCTCCAGTGAGTCTATATTTTCGAATCCGACGAAAAACTGATAGTTAATTGTAACGTTCAGGGCCTCCTAGTTACGATAGAACACTCAAATTGGGTCGCGATCCAAAACATCGTCCTCCAGCGGACTTGTCTCCAAGGGGATACTGCTGCTTCCGGAACCTTTCTCTAGTGAGTCTAGAATTTCCAATCCGACGAAAAACTTAGAGTTAATTGTAACATTCAGGGCGTCCTATTTACGATGGAACACTAAGAATGTGTCGAGAGTCAATACATCGACCTCCAGCCGATTTGTCTACAAGGGGATATTGCCGCCTCGGGCACCTTATGATCGTTCACCTGTGAGTCTAGATTTTCGAATCCGATGCAAAACTCATAGTCAATTGTAACGTTCAGGGCCTCCTAATTACGATGGAACACTCTAATTGCGTCGATATTCAATATATCGTCTTCCAGCTGACTTGTTTTCTTGGGGATATTGCTGCCTCGGGCTCCTTATGGTCGCTCTCCTGTGAGTCTAGATTTTCAAATCCGACGCGAAACTGATTGTTAATTGTAACGTTCAATGTCTCCAAATGACGATGGAACACTAAGATTGTGTCGAGAGTCAATACATCGACCTCCAGCCGACTTGTCTACAAGGGGATATTGCCGCCTCGGGCTCCATGTGGTCTGTCTCCTGTGAGTCTAGATTTTCGAATCCGACGCGAAACTGATAGTTAATTGTAATGTTCAGGGCCTCCAAAAGACGATGGAACACTCAAATTGCGTCGAGATTCAATACATCGTCCTTCAGGCGACTTGTCTCCAAGGGGATATTGCTGCCTCGGGCACCATACGGTCCTTCTCCTGTAAGTTTAGATTTTCGAATCCGACGCGAAACTGATAGTTAAATGTACCGTTCAGGGCCTCCTAATGACGATGGAACACTCAAATTGCGTCAATATTCAATACAGCGTCCTCCAGCCAACTTGTCTCCAAGGGTCTGTTGCTGCCTCGGGCACCTTTTGGTCGTTCTCCTGTGAGTCTAGATTTTCGAATCCGACGCATAACTGATAGTTAATTGTAACGTTCAGGGTCTCCTAATGACGATGGAGCACTCAAAATGCGTCGCGATTCAATACATCTTCCTCCAGCGGCCTGGTCTCCAAGGGGATATTGCTGCTTTCGGAACCTTATGGTCCGTCTCTAGTGAGTCTAGATTTTCGAATCCGACGAAAAACTGATTGTTAATTGTAACGTTCAATGCCTCCAAATGACGATGGAACACTAAGATTGTGTCGAGAGTCAATACATCGACCTCCAGCCGACTTGTCTACTAGGGGATATTGCCGCCTCGGGCTCCATGTGGTCTGTCTCCTGTGAGTCTAGATTTTCGAATCCGACGCGAAACTGATAGTTAATTGAAGTTTTCATGGCCTCCTAAAGACGATGGAACACTCAAATTGCGTCGCGATTCAATACATCGTCCTCCAGCGGACTGGTCTCCAAGGGGATATTGCTGCTTCCGGACCTTATGGTCCGTCTCCAGTGAGTCTATATTTTCGAATCCGACGAAAAACTTATAGTTAATTGTAACGTTCAGGGCCTCCTAGTTACGATGGAACACTCAAATTGCGTCGCGATCCAAAACATCGTCCTCCAGCGGACTTGTCTCCAAGGGGATACTGCTGCTTCCGGAACCTTAAGGTCCGTCTCTAGTGAGTCTAGAATTTCCAATCCGACGAAAAACTTATAGTTAATTGTAACATTCAGGGCGTCCTATTTACGATGGAACACTAAGAATGTGTCGAGAGTCAATACATCGACCTCCAGCCGATTTGTCTACAAGGGGATATTGCCGCCTCGGGCACCTTATGATCGTTCACCTGTGAGTCTAGATTTTCGAATCCGATGCAAAACTCATAGTCAATTGTAACGTTCAGGGCCTCCTAATTACGATGGAACACTCTAATTGCGTCGAGATTGAATATATCGTCTTCCAGCTGACTTGTTTTCAAGGGTATATTGCTGCCTCGGGCTCCTTATGGTCGCTCTCCTGTGAGTCTAGATTTTCAAATCCGACGCGAAACTGATTGTTAATTGTAACGTTCAATGCCTCCAAATGACGATGGAACTCTAAGATTGTGTCGAGAGTCAATACATCGACCTCCAGCCGACTTGTCTACTAGGGGATATTTGCCGCCTCGGGCTCCATGTGGTCTGTCTCCTGTGAGTCTAGATTTTCGAATCCGACGCGAAACTGATAGTTAATTGCAATGTTCAGGGCCTCCAAAAGACGATGGAGCACTCAAATTGCGTCGCGATTCAATACATCGTCCTCCAGCGGACTGGTGTCCAAGGGGATATTGCTGCTTCCGGAACCTTATGGTCCGACTCCAGTGAGTCTATATTTTCGAATCCGACGAAAAACTTATAGTTAATTATAACATACATGGCCTCCTAGTTACGAAGGGACACTCAAATTGCGTCGCGATCCAATACATCGTTATCCAGCGGACTGGTCTCCAAGGGGATACTGCTGCTTCCGGAACCTTAAGGTCCGTCTCTAGTGAGTCTAGAATTTCCAATCCGACGAAAAACTTATAGTTAATTCTAACATTCTGGGCCTCCTGGTTACGATGTAACACTCAAATTGCGTCGCGATCCAAAACATCGTCCTCCAGCCGTCTTGTCTCCAAGCGACTATTGCTGCATGGGGCACCTTATGATCGTTCACATGTAAGTCTAGACTTTCGAATCCGACGCGATAATGATAGTTAATTGTAACGTTCAGGGCCTCAAAATGACGATGGAGCACTCAAATTCCGTCGCGATTAAATACATCGTCTTCCAGCGGACTTGTCTCCAAGGGGATATTGCTGCTTCCGGAACCTTATGGTCCGACCCAGTGAGTCTGGATTTTCGAATCCGACGAAAAACTTATAGTTAATTGTAACGTCCAGGGCCTCCTAAAGACGATGGAACACTGAAATTGCGTCGAGATTCTATACATCGTCCTTCAGCCGACTTGTCTCCAAGGGTCCATTGCTGCCTCGGGCACCTTATGATCATTCTCCTGTGAGACTAGATTTTCGAATCCGACGCTAAACTGATAGTTAATTCTAACGTTCAGGGCCTCCTAATGACGATGGAACACTCAAACTGCGGCGGGATATGATACATCATCCTCCAGGCGACTTGTCTCCAAGGGTCTATTGCTGCCTCGGGCACTATATGATCGTTCTCCTGTGAGTCTAAATTTTCTAATCCGACGCAAAACTGATTGTTAATTGTAACGTTCAGGGCCTCAAAATGACGATGGAACACTCAAATTGCGTCGAGAGTCAATACATCGTCCTTCCAGCGGACTGGTCTCCAAGGGGATATTGCTGCTTCCGGACCTTATGGTCCGTCTCTAGTGAGTCTATATTTTCGAATCCGAAGAAAAACTTATAGTTAATTGTAACATTCAGGGCCTCCTAATAACGATGGAAAACACAAATTGCGTCGTGATTCAATATATCGCCTTCTAGCCGACTTGTCTCCATGGCGATATTGCTGACTCGGGCTTCTTATGGTCGCTCTCCTGTGAGTCTAGATTTTCAAATCCGACCAGAAACTGATTGTTAATTGTAACGTTCAGCGCCTCCTAATGACGATGAAACACTCTAATTGTGTCGAGAGTCAATACATCTACCTCCAGCAGACTTGTCTACATGGGGATATTGCCGCCTCGGGCTCCATGTCGTCCGTCTCCTGTGAGTCTAGATTTTCGAATCCGACGCGAAATTAATTGTTAATTGTAACTTTCAGGGCCTCCTAATGACGATGGAACATTCAAATTGCCTCGAGAGTCAATACATCGTTTTCCAGCCGACTTGTCTGAAGTGACTATTGCTGCCTCGGGCACCTTATGTTCGTTCTCCTGGTTGTCTAGATTTTCGAATCCGACGCAAAAATGATAGTTAATTGTAACGTTCAGGGCCTTCTAATGACGATGGAACACTCAAATTGCGTCGAGATTCAATACATCGGCATTCAGCCGATTTGTCTACAAGGGTCTATGGCTGCCTCGGGCACCTTATATTCGTTCCCCTGTGAGTCTAGATTTTAGAATCCGACGAAAAACTGATAGTTAATTGTTATTTTCCGGGCCTCCTATCGACGATGGATCACTCAAATTGCGTCGAGATTCAATACATCGACCTCCAGCCGACTTGCCTTGAAGGGGATATTGCTGCCTCGGCACCATATGGTCCTTTACCTGTGAGTCTAGAATTACGAATCCGACGCAAATATGGTAGTTAATTGCAACGTTCAGCACATCCTAATGACGATGGAACACTCAAATTGCGTCGAGATTCACTACATCGTCCTCCTGCCGACTTGTCTCCAGAGGGATATCGCTGCCTCGGGCACCTTATGGTCGTTCTCCTGTGAGTCTAGATTTTCTAATCCGTTGCAAAACTGATTGTTAATTGTAACGTTCAGGGCCTCCTAATGACGAGGGAACACTCAAATTGCGTCGAGAGTCAATGCATCGTCCTCCAGCCGACATGACTCCAAAGGTCTATTGCTGCCTCGGGCACCATATGATCATTCTCCTGTGAGTCTAGATTTTCGAATCCGACGCTAAACTGATAGTTAATTCTAACGTTCAGGGCCTCCTAATGACGATGGAACACTCAAACTGCGTCGGGATCCGATACATCGTCCTCCAGGCGACTTGTCTCCAAGGGTCTATTGCTGCCTCGGGCACTATATGATCGTTCTCCTGTGGGTCTAGATTTTCGAATCCGACGAAAAACATACAGTTAATTGTAACATTCATGCCTCCTAGATACGATGGAACACTCAAATTGCGTCGCGATCCAATACATCGTCCTCCAGCCGACTTGTCTGCAAGGGGATATTTCTGCCCCGGGCGGATATAGTCTTTCTCCTGTGAGTCTAGATTTTCGAATCAGACGCGAAACTGATAGTTAATTGTAACGTTCAGGGCCTCCTAATGACGATGGGGCACTCTAATTGCCTCGCGACTCAATACATCGTCTACCAGCGGACTGGTCCCCAAGGGGATATTGCTGCTTCGTGCACCTTATGGTCCGTCTCCAGTGAGTCTAGATTTTCGAATCCGACGAAAAACTGATAGTTAATTGTAACATTCAGGGCCTCCTAGTTACGATGAAACATTCAAATTGCGTCGAGATTCAATACATCGTTCTTCAGCCGACTTGTCTCCAAGGGTCTATTGCTGCCTTGGGCACCTTATGGTCGTTCTCCTGTGAGTCTAGATTTTCAAATCCGACGCAAAACTGATAGTTATTTGAAATGTTCAGGGCCACCTAATGACGATGGAACACTCAAATTGCGTCGAGATTCAATACAGCGCCCTCAGCCGACTTGTCTCCACGGGTCTATTGCTGCCTCGGGCAGCTTATGGTCGTTCTCCTGTGAGTCTACATTTTGTAATTCGACGCAAAACTGATTGTTAATTGTAACATTCAGGGCCTCCTAATGACGATGAAACACTCAAATTGCGTTGAGAATCAATTCAACGTCCTTCAGCCGACTTGTCTCCAAGGGTCTATTGCTGCCTCGGGCATTAGGAAGCCCTGAACGTTACAATTAACAATCAGTTTCGCGTCGGATTCGAAAATCTTGACTCACTGGAGAACGACCATAGGGTGCCCAAGGCAGCAATAGACCCTTGGAGACAAGTCGGCTGGAGGCCGATGTAGTGAATCTCGACGCAATTTGAGTGTTCCATCGGCAATTTTGGCCCTGAACGTTACAATTAACAATCAGTTTCGCGTCGGGTCGAAAATCTAGACTCACAGGAGACGGACCACATGGAGCCCGAGGCAGCAATATCCCCTTGGAGACGCAATTTGAGTGTTCCATCGTCATTAGGAGGCCCTGAACGTTACAATTAACTATCAGTTTCACGTCGGATTCGAAAATCTAGACTCACAGGAGACGGACCACATGGAGCCCGAGGCATCAATATCCCGTTGGAGACAAGTCGGCTGAAGGCCGATGTATTGAATCTCGACTCAATTTGAGTGTTCCATCGTCATTAGGTGGCCCTATCAGTTTTGGGTCGGGTTCGAAAATCTAGACTCACAGCAGAACGATCATAAGGTGCCCGAGGTAGCTATTGACCCTTGAAGACAAGTCGGCTGGAGGACGATGTATTGGATCGCGACGGAATTTGAGTGTTCCATCGTCATTAGGAGGCTCTGAACGTTACAATTAACTATCAGTTTTTCGTCGGATTCGAAAATTTAGACTCACAGGCGACGGACCATAAGGTGCACGAGGCAGCAATATCCCCTTGGAGACCAGTCCGCTGGAGGACGATGTATTGAATCGCGACGCAATTTGAGCGCTCCATCGTCATTTGGAGGCCCTGAAAGTTACAATTAACTGTCAGTTTCGCGTCGGATTCAAAAATCTAGACTTACACGAGACGGACTACATGGAGCCCGAGGCAGTTAGACAAGTCGGTTGGAGGTTGATGTATTGACTCACGACGCAATTTGAGTGTTCTATCGTCATTAGGAGGCCCTGAACGTTACAATTAACTATCAGTTTCGCGTCGGATTCTAAAATGTAGGCTCACAGGGGAACGACCATACGGTGCCCGAGGCAGCAGTAGACCCTTGGAGACAAATCAGCTGAATCCCGATGTATTAAATCTCGACGCAATTTGAGTGTTCCATCGTCATTAGGAAACCCTGAACGTTACAATTAACAGTTTCGCGCCGGATTCGAAAATCTAGACTCACAGGAGAGCGAACAAAAGAGGCCCGAGGCAGTAATATCCTCATGGAGACAAGTCGGCTGGAGGACGATGTAATTAATCTCGACGCAATTTGAGTGTTTCGTCATTAGGAGGCACTGAACGTTACAATTAACTATCATTTTTGCGTCGGATTCGAAAATCTAGACTCACAGGAGACGGACCACATGGAGCCCGAGGCATCAATATCCCCTTGGAGACAAGTCGGCTCAAGGCCGATGTATTGAATCTCGACTCAATTTGAGTGTTCCATCGTCATTAGGTGGCCCTATCAGTTTTGCGTCGGGTTCGAAAATCTAGACTCACAGCAGAACGATCATAAGGTGCCCGAGGTAGCTATTGACCCTTGGAGACAAGTCGGCTGGAGGACGATGTATTGGATCGCGACGGAATTTGAGTGTTCCATCGTCATTAGGAGGCTCTGAACGTTACAATTAACTATCAGTTTTTCGTCGGGTTCGAAAATCTAGACTCACTGGAGAACGTTCATATAGTGCCCGAGGCAACAATAGACCCTTGGAGACAAGTCGCCTGGAGAACGATGTATCTGATCCCGACGCAATTTGAGTTTCCATCGTCATTAGGAGGCCCTGAATGTTACAATTATCTATCAGTTTTTCGTCGGATTCGAAAATCTAGACTCACATAAGGTGCCCGTGGCAACGATATCCCCTTGGAGACCAGTCCGCTGGAGGACGATGTATTGAATCGCGACGCAATTTGAGTGCTGCATCGTCATTAGGAGGCCATGAACGTTACAATTAACTATCAGTATATCGTCGGATTCGAAAATCTAGACTCACAGGACACGGAACACATGGAACCCGAGGCAGCAAATCCCCTTCTAGACAAGTGGGCTGGAGGTCCATGTATTGACTCTCGACGCAAATGGAGTGTTCCATCGTCATTAGGAGTCGCTGAACGTAACAATTGACTATCATTTTTGCGTCTGATTCGAAAATCTAGACACACAGGAGACGAACCATATGTTGCCCTAGGCAGCAATATCCCCTTGGAGACAAATCGGCTGAATGGCGATGTATTGAATCTCGACGCAATTTGAGTGTTCCATCGTTATTAGGAGGCCCTGAACGTTACAAATAACTATCATTTTTGCGTCGGATTCGAAAATCTAGACTCACAGGAGAACGACCATAAGGTGCCCGAGGCAGCAACAGCGCCTTGGAGACACGTTAGCTGGATTCCGATGTATTGAATCTTGACGCAATTTCAGTGTTCCATTGTCATTAGGAGGCCCTGAACGTTATAATTAACTATCAGTTTCGCGTCGGATTCGAAAATCTAGACTCACACGAGACGGGCCACATGGAGCCCGAGGTGGCAATATCCCCTTGTAGGCAAGTCGGCTGGAGGTTGATGTATTGACTCACACACAATCTTAGTGTTCCATCGTCATTAGGAGGCCCTGAACGTTACAATTAACAGTTTCGCGTCGGATTTGAAAATCTAGACTCACAGGTGAACGATCATAAGGTGCCCCAGGCAGCAATAGACACTTGGAGACAAACCGGCTGGAGGACGATGTATTGAATCGCGACGCAATTTGAGTGTTCCATCGTCATTAGGAGGCCCTGAACGTTACAATTAACTATCAGTTTCGTGTCGGATTCGAAAATCTAGACTCACAGGAGACGGACCACATGGAGCCCGAGGCATCAATATCCCCTTGGAGACAAGTCGGCTGGAGGACGATGTATTGGATCGCGACGGAATTTGAGTGTTCCATCGTCATTAGGAGGCTCTGAGCGTTACAATTAACTATCAGTTTTTCGTCGGATTCGAAAATCTAGACTCACAGGAGACGGACCATAAGGTGCACGAGGCAGCAATATCCCCTTGGAGACCAGTCCGCTGGAGGACAATGTATTGAATCGCGACGCAATTTGAGCGCTCCATCGTTATTTGGAGGCCCTGAAAGTTACAATTAACTGTCAGTTTCGCGTCGGATTCAAAAATCTAGACTTACACGAGACGGACTACATGGAGCCCGAGGCAGTTAGACAAGTCGGTTGGAGGTCGATGTATTGAATCACGACGCAATTTGAGTGTTCTATCGTCATTAGGAGGCCCTGAACGTTACAATTAACTATCAGTTTCGCGTCGGATTCTAAAATGTAGGCTCACAGGGGAACGACCATACGGTGCCCGAGGCAGCAGTAGACCCTTGGAGACAAATCAGCTGAATCCCGATGTATTAAATCTCGACGCAATTTGAGTGTTCCATCGTCATTAGGAAACCCTGAACGTTACAATTAACAGTTTCGCGCCGGATTCGAAAATCTAGACTCACAGGAGAGCGAACAAAAGAGGCCCGAGGCAGTAATATCCTCATGGAGACAAGTCGGCTGGAGGACGATGTAATTAATCTCGACGCAATTTGAGTGTTTCGTCATTAGGAGGCACTGAACGTTACAATTAACTATCATTTTTGCGTCAGTTTCGAAAATCTAGACCCACAGGAGAACGACCATAAGGCGTCCGAGGCAGCAATAGACCCTTGGAGACAAGTCGGCTGGAGGCCGATGTATTGAATCTCGACGCAATTTGAGTGTTCCATCGTCATTAGGAGGCCCTGAACGTTACAATTAACTATCAGTTTCGCGTCGGATTCGAAAATCTAGACTCACAGGAGACGGACCACATGCAGCCCGATGCAGCAAAATCCCCTTGGAGACAAGTCGGCTGGAGGAGGATGTATTGAATCCCGACTCAATTAGAGTGTTCCATGGTCATTAGGAGGCCCTGATCGTTACAATTAACTATCAGTTTTGCGTCGGGTTCGAAAATCTAGACTCACAGCAGAACGATCATAAGGTGCCCGAGGTAGCTATTGACCCTTGGAGACAAGTCGGCTGGAGGACGATGTATTGGATCGCGACGGAATTTGAGTGTTCCATCGTCATTAGGAGGCTCTGAACGTTACAATTAACTATCAGTTTTTCGTCGGGTTCGAAAATCTAGACTCACTGGAGAACGTTCATATAGTGCCCGAGGCAACAATAGACCCTTGGAGACAAGTCGCCTGGAGAACGATGTATCTGATCCCGACGCAATTTGAGTTTCCATCGTCATTAGGAGGCCCTGAATGTTACAATTATCTATCAGTTTTTCGTCGGATTCGAAAATCTAGACGTGGCAACGATATCCCCTTGGAGACCAGTCCGCTGGAGGACGATGTATTGAATCGCGACGCAATTTGAGTGCTGCATCGTCATTAGGAGGCCATGAACGTTACAATTAACTATCAGTATATCGTCGGATTCGAAAATCTAGACTCACAGGACACGGAACACATGGAACCCGAGGCAGCAAATCCCCTTCTAGACAAGTGGGCTGGAGGTCCATGTATTTACTCTCGACGCAAATTGAGTGTTCCATCGTCATTAGGAGTCGCTGAACGTAACAATTGACTATCATTTTTGCGTCTGATTCGAAAATCTAGACACACAGGAGACGAACCATATGTTGCCCTAGGCAGCAATATCCCCTTGGAGACAAATCGGCTGAATGGCGATGTATTGAATCTCGACGCAATTTCAGTGTTCCATCGTTATTAGGAGGCCCTGAACGTTACAATTAACTATCATTTTTGCGTCGGATTCGAAAATCTAGACTCACAGGAGAACGACCATAAGGTGCCCGAGGCAGCAACAGCGCCTTGGAGACAAGTTAGCTGGATTCCGATGTATTGAATCTTGACGCAATTTCAGTGTTCCATTGTCATTAGGAGGCCCTGAACGTTATAATTAACTATCAGTTTCGCGTCGGATTCGAAAATCTAGACTCACACGAGACGGGCCACATGGAGCCCGAGGTGGCAATATCCCCTTGTAGGCAAGTCGGCTGGAGGTTGATGTATTGACTCACACACAATCTTAGTGTTCCATCGTCATTAGGAGGCCCTGAACGTTACAATTAACAATCAGTTTCGCGTCGGATTTGAAAATCTAGACTCACAGGTGAACGATCATAAGGTGCCCCAGGCAGCAATAGACGCTTGGAGACAAACCGGCTTGAGGACGATGTATTGAATCGCAACGCAATTTGAGTGTTCCATCGTCATTAGGAGGCCCTGAACGTTACAATTAACTATCAGTTTCGCGTCGGATTCGAAAATCTAGACTCACGGGAGACGGACCACATGGAGCCCGAGGCATCAATATCCCCTCGGAGACAAGTCGGCTGAAGGCCGATGTATTGAATCTCGACTCAATTTGAGTGTTCCATCGTCATTAGGTGGCCCTATCAGTTTTGCGTCGGGTTCGAAAATCTAGACTCACAGCAGAACGATCATAAGGTGCCCGAGGTAGCTATTGACCTTTGGAGACAAGTCGGCTGGAGGACGATGTATTGGATCGCGACGGAATTTGAGTGTTCCATCGTCATTAGGAGGCTCTGAACGTTACAATTAACTATCAGTTTTTCGTCGGATTCGAAAATCTAGACTCACAGGAGACGGACCATAAGGTGCACGAGGCAGCAATATCCCCTTGGAGACCAGTCCGCTGGAGGACGATGAATTGAATCGCGACGCAATTTGAGCGCTCCATCGTTATTTGGAGGCCCTGAAAGTTACAATTAACTGTCAGTTTCGCGTCGGATTCAAAAATCTAGACTTACACGAGACGGACTACATGGAGCCCGAGGCAGTTAGACTAGTCGGTTGGAGGTCGATGTATTGAATCACGACGCAATTTGAGTGTTCTATCGTCATTAGGAGGCCCTGAACGTTACAATTAACTATCAGTTTCGCGTCGGATTCTAAAATGTAGGCTCACAGGGGAACGACCATACGGTGCCCGAGGCAGCAGTAGACCCTTGGAGACAAATCAGCTGAATCCCGATGTATTAAATCTCGACGCAATTTGAGTGTTCCATCGTCATTAGGAAACCCTGAACGTTACAATTAACAGTTTCGGGCCGGATTCGAAAATCTAGACTCACAGGAGAGCGAACAAAAGAGGCCCGAGGCAGTAATATCCTCATGGAGACAAGTCGGCTGGAGGACGATGTAATTAATCTCGACGCAATTTGAGTGTTTCGTCATTAGGAGGCACTGAACGTTACAATTAACTATCATTTTTGCGTCGGATTCGAAAATCTAGACCCACAGGAGAACGACCATAAGGCGTCCGAGGCAGCAATAGACCCTTGGAGACAAGTCGGCTGGAGGCCGAAGTATTGAATCTCGACGCAATTTGAGTGTTCCATCGTCATTAGGAGGCCCAGAACGTTACAATTAACTATCAGTTTCGCGTCGGATTCGAAAATCTAGACTCACAGGAGACGGACCACATGCAGCCCGATGCAGCAAAATCCCCTTGGAGACAAGTCGGCTGGAGGAGGATGTATTGAATCCTGACTCAATTAGAGTGTTCCATGGTCATTAGGAGGCCCTGATCGTTACAATTAACTATCAGTTTTGCGTCGGGTTCGAAAATCTAGACTCACAGCAGAACGATCATAAGGTGCCCGAGGTAGCTATTGACCCTTGGAGACAAGTCGGCTGGAGGACGATGTATTGGATCGCGACGGAATTTGAGTGTTCCATCGTCATTAGGAGGCTCTGAACGTTACAATTAACTATCAGTTTTTCGTCGGGTTCGAAAATCTAGACTCACTGGAGAACGATCATATAGTGCCCGAGGCAACAATAGACCCTTGGAGACAAGTCGCCTGGAGATCGATGTATCTGATCCCGACGCAATATGAGTTTCCATCGTCATTAGGAGGCCCTGAATGTTACAATTATCTATCAGTTTTTCGTCGGATTCGAAAATCTAGACTCACATAAGTTGCCCGTGGCAACGATATCCCCTTGGAGACCAGTCCGCTGGAGGACGATGTATTGAATCGCGACGCAATTTGAGTGCTGCATCGTCATTAGGAGGCCATGAACGTTACAATTAACTATCAGTATATCGTCGGATTCGAAAATCTAGACTCACAGGACACGGAACACATGGAACCCGAGGCAGCAAAATCCCCTTCTAGACAAGTGGGCTGGAGGTCCATGTATTGACTCTCGACGCAAATTGAGTGTTCCATCGTCATTAGGAGTCGCTGAACGTAACAATTGAGTATCATTTTTGCGTCCGATTCGAAAATCTAGACACACAGGAGACGTACCATATGTTGCCCTAGGCAGCAATATCCCCTTGGAGACAAATCGGCTGAATGGCGATGTATTGAATCTCGACGCAATTTGAGTGTTCCATCGTTATTAGGAGGCCCTGAACGTTACAATTAACTATAATTTTTGCGTCGGATTCGAAAATCTAGACTCACAGGAGAACGACCATAAGGTGCCCGAGGCAGCAACAGCGCCTTGGAGACAAGTTAGCTGGATTCCGATGTATTGAATCTTGACGCAATTTCAGTGTTCCATTGTCATTAGGAGGCCCTGAACGTTACAATAAACAATCAGTTTCGCGTCGGGTCGAAAATCTAGACTCACAGGAGACGGACCACATGGAGCCCGAGGCAGCAATATCCCCTTGGAGACGCAATTTGAGTGTTCCATCGTCATTAGGAGGCCCTGAACGTTACAATTAACTATCAGTTTCGCGTCGGATTCGAAAATCTAGACTCACAGGAGACGGACCACATGGAGCCCGAGGCATCAATATCCCCTTGGAGACAAGTCGGCTGAAGGCCGATGTATTGAATCTCGACTCAATTTGAGTGTTCCATCGTCATTAGGTGGCCCTATCAACTTTGCGTCGGGTTCGAAAATCTAGACTCACAGCAGAACGATCATAAGGTGCCCGAGGTAGCTATTGACCCTTGGAGACAAGTAGGCTGGAGGACGATGTATTGGATCGCGACGGAATTTGAGTGTTCCATCGTCATTAGGAGGCTCTGAACGTAACAATTAACTATCAGTTTTTCGTCGGATTCGAAAATCTAGACTCACAGGAGACGGACCATAAGGTGCACGAGGCAGCAATATCCCCTTGGAGACCAGTCCGCTGGAGGACGATGTATTGAATCGCGACGCAATTTGAGCGCTCCATCGTCATTTGGAGGCCCTGAAAGTTACAATTAACTGTCAGTTTCGCGTCGGATTCAAAAATCTAGACTTACACGAGACGGACTACATGGAGCCCGAGGCAGTTAGACAAGTCGGTTGGAGGTCGATGTATTGAATCACGACGCAATTTGAGTGTTCTATCGTCATTAGGAGGCCCTGAACGTTACAATTAACTATCAGTTTCGCGTCGGATTCTAAAATGTAGGCTCACAGGGGAACGACCATACGGTGCCCGAGGCAGCAGTAGACCCTTGGAGACAAATCAGCTGAATCCCGATGTATTAAATCTCGACGCAATTTGAGTGTTCCATCGTCATTAGGAAACCCTGAACGTTACAATTAACAGTTTCGCGCCGGATTCGAAAAATCTAGACTCACAGGAGAGCGAACAAAAGAGGCCCGAGGCAGTAATATCCTCATGGAGACAAGTCGGCTGGAGGACGATGTAATTAATCTCGACGCAATTTGAGTGTTTCGTCATTAGGAGGCACTGAACGTTACAATTAACTATCATTTTTGCCTCGGATTCGAAAATCTAGACCCACAGGAGAACGACCATAAGGCGTCCGAGGCAGCAATAGACCCTTGGAGACAAGTCGGCTGGAGGCCGATGTATTGAATTTCGACGCAATTTGAGTGTTCCATCGTCATTAGGAGGCCCTGAACGTTACAATTAACTATCAGTTTCGCGTCGGAATCGAAAATCTAGACTCACAGGAGACGGACCACATGCAGCCCGATGCAGCAAAATCCCCTTGGAGACAAGTCGGCTGGAGGAGGATGTATTGAATCCCGACTCAATTAGAGTGTTCCATGGTCATTAGGAGGCCCTGATCGTTACAATTAACTATCAGTTTTGCGTCGGGTTCGAAAATCTAGACTCACTGGAGAACGATCATATAGTGCCCGAGGCAACAATAGACCCTTGGAGACAAGTCGCCTGGAGAACGATGTATCTGATCCCGACGCAATTTGATTTTCCATCGTCATTAGGAGGCCCTGAATGTTACAATTATATATCAGTTTTTCGTCGGATTCGAAAATCTAGACTCACAGGACACGGAACACATGGAACCCGAGGCAGCAAATCCCCTTCTAGACAAGTGGGCTGGAGGTCCATGTATTGACTCTCGACGCAAATGGAGTGTTCCATCGTCATTAGGAGTCGCTGAACGTAACAATTGACTATCATTTTTGCGTCTGATTCGAAAATCTAGACACACAGGAGACGAACCATATGTTGCCCTAGGCAGCAATATCCCCTTGGAGACAAATCGGCTGAATGGCGATGTATTGATTCTTGACGCAATTTGAGTGTTCCATCGTTATTAGGAGGCCCTGAACGTTACAATTAACTATCATTTTTGCGTCGGATTCGAAAATCTAGGCTCACAGGAGAACGACCATAAGGTGCCCGAGGCAGCAACAGCGCCTTGGAGACACGTTAGCTGGATTCCGATGTATTGAATCTTGACGCAATTTCAGTGTTCCATTATCATTAGGAGGCCCTGAACGTTATAATTAACTATCAGTTTCGCGTCGGATTCGAAAATCTAGACTCACACGAGACGGGCCACATGGAGCCCGAGGTGGCAATATCCCCTTGTAGGCAAGTCGGCTGGAGGTTGATGTATTGACTCACACACAATCTTAGTGTTCCATCGTCATTAGGAGGCCCTGAACGTTACAATTAACAATCAGTTTCGCGTCGGATTTGAAAATCTAGACTCACAGGTGAACGATCATAAGGTGCCCCAGGCAGCAATAGACACTTGGAGACAAACCGGCTGGAGGACGATGTATTGAATCGCGACGGAATTTGAGTGTTCCATCGTCATTAGGAGGCTCTGAACGTTACAATTAACTATCAGTTTTTCGTCGGATTCGAAAATCTAGACTCACAGGAGACGGACCATAAGGTGCACGAGGCAGCAATATCCCCTTGGAGACCAGTCCGCTGGAGGACGATGTATTGAATCGCGACGCAATTTGAGCGCTCTATCGTCATTTGGAGGCCCTGAAAGTTACAATTAACTGTCAGTTTCGCGTCGGATTCAAAAATCTAGACTTACACGAGACGGACTACATGGAGCCCGAGGCAGTTTGACAAGTCGGTTGGAGGTCGATGTATTGAATCGCGACGCAATTTGAGTGTTCTATCGTCATTAGGAGGGCCTGAACGTTACAATTAACTATCAGTTTCGCGTCGGATTCTAAAATGTAGGCTCACAGGGGAACGACCATACGGTGCCCGAGGCAGCAGTAGACCCTTGGAGACAAATCAGCTGAATCCCGATGTATTAAATCTCGACGCAATTTGAGTGTTCCATCGTCATTAGGAAACCCTGAACGGTACAATTAACAGTTTCGCGCCGGATTCGAAAATCTAGACTCACAGGAGAGCGAACAAAAGAGGCCCGAGGCAATAATATCCTCATGGAGACAAGTCGGCTGGAGGACGATGTAATTAATCTCGACGCAATTTGAGTGTTTCGTCATTAGGAGGCACTGAACGTTACAATTAACTATCATTTTTGCGTCGGATTCGAAAATCTAGACTCACAGGAGACGGACCACATGGAGCCCGAGGCATCAATATCCCCTTGGAGACAAGTCGGCTGAAGGCCGATGTATTGAATCTCGACTCAATTTGAGTGTTCCATCGTCATTAGGTGGCCCTATCAGTTTTGCGTCGGGTTCGAAAATCTAGACTCACAGCAGAACGATCATAAGGTGCCCGAGGTAGCTATTGACCCTTGGAGACAAGTCGGCTGGAGGACGATGTATTGGATCGCGACGGAATTTGAGTGTTCCATCGTCATTAGGAGGCTCTGAACGTCACAATTAACTATCAGTTTTTCGTCGGATTCGAAAATCTAGACGCACAGGAGACGGACCATAAGGTGCACGAGGCAGCAATATCCCCTTGGAGACCAGTCCGCTGGAGGACGATGTATTGAATCGCGACGCAATTTGAGCGCTCCATCGTTATTTGGAGGCCCTGAAAGTTACAATTAACTGTCAGTTTCGCGTCGGATTCAAAAATCTAAACTTACACGAGACGGACTAATTGGAGCCCGAGGCAGTTAGACAAGTCGGTTGGAGGTCGATGTATTGAATCACGACGCAATTTGAGTGTTCTATCGTCATTAGGAGGCCCTGAACGTTACAATTAACTATCAGTTTCGCGTCGGATTCTAAAATGTAGGCTCACAGGGGTACGACCATACGGTGCCCGAGGCAGCAGTAGACCCTTGGAGACAAATCAGCTGAATCCCGATGTATTAAATCTCGACGCAATTTGAGTGTTCCATCGTCATTAGGAAACCCAGAACGTTACAATTAACAGTTTCGCGCCGGATTCGAAAATCTAGACTCACAGGAGAGCGAACAAAAGAGGCCCGAGGCAGTAATATCCTCATGGAGAAAAGTCGGCTGGAGGACGATGTAATTAATCTCGACGCAATTTGAGAGTTTCGTCATTAGGAGGCACTGAACGTTACAATTAACTATCATTTTTGCGTCAGTTTCGAAAATGTAGACCCACAGGAGAACGACCATAAGGCGTCCGAGGCAGCAATAGACCCTTGGAGACAAGTCGGCTGGAGGCCGATGTATTGAGTCTCGACGCAATTTGAGTGTTCCATCGTCATTAGGAGGCCTTGAACGTTACAATTAACTATCAGTTTCGCGTCGGATTCGAAAATCTAGACTCACAGGAGACGGACCACATGCAGCCCGATGCAGCAAAATCCCCTTGGAGACAAGTCGGCTGGAGGAGGATGTATTGAATCCCGACTCAATTAGAGTGTTCCATGGTCATTAGGAGGCCCTGATCGTTACAATTAACTATCAGTTTTGCGTCGGGTTCGAAAATCTAGACTCACAGCAGAACGATCATAAGGTGCCCGAGGTAGCTATTGACCCTTGGAGACAAGTCGGCTGGAGGACGATGTATTGGATCGCGACGGAATTTGAGTGTTCCATCGTCATTAGGAGGCTCTGAACGTTACAATTAACTATCAGTTTTTCGTCGGGTTCGAAAATCTAGACTCACTGGAGAACGATCATATAGTGCCCGAGGCAACAATAGACCCTTGGAGACAAGTCGCCTGGAGACCGATGTATCTGATCCCGACGCAATTTGAGTTTCCATCGTCATTAGGAGGCCCTGAATGTTACAATTATCTATCAGTTTTTCGTCGGATTCGAAAATCTAGACTCACATAAGGTGCCCGTGGCAACGATATCCCCTTGGAGACCAGTCCGCTGGAGGACGATGTATTGAATCGCGACGCAATTTGAGTGCTGCATCGTCATTAGGAGGCCACGAACGTTACAATTAACTATCAGTATATCGTCGGATTCGAAAATCTAGACTCACAGGACACGGAACACATGGAACCCGAGGCAGCAAATCCCCTTCTAGACAAGTGGGCTGGAGGTCCATGTATTGACTCTCGACGCAAATTGAGTGTTCCATCGTCATTAGGAGTCGCTGAACGTAACAATTGACTATCATTTTTGCGTCTGATTCGAAAATCTAGACACACAGGAGACGAACCATATGTTGCCGTAGGCAGCAATATCCCCTTGGAGACAAATCGGCTGAATGGCGATGTATTGAATCTCGACGCAATTTGAGTGTTCCATCGTTATTAGGAGGCCCTGAACGTTACAATTAACTATCATTTTTGCGTCGGATTCGAAAATCTAGACTCACAGGAGAACGACCATAAGGTGCCCGAGGCAGCAACAGCGCCTTGGAGCCAAGTTAGCTGGATTCCGATGTATTGAATCTTGACGCAATTTCAGTGTTCCACTGTCATTAGGAGGCCCTGAACGTTACAATTAACTATCAGTTTCGCGTCGGATTCGAAAATCTAGACTCACAGGAGACGGACCACATGGAGCCCGAGGCATCAATATCCCCTTGGAAACAAGTCGGCTGAAGGCCGATGTATTGAATCTCGACTCATTTTGAGTGTTCCATCGTCATTAGGTGGCCCTATCAGTTTTGCGTCGGGTTCGAAAATCTAGACTCACAGCAGAACGATCATAAGGTGCCCGAGGTAGCTATTGAGCCTTGGAGACAAGTCGGCTGGAGGACGATGTATTGGATCGCGACGGAATTTGAGTGTTCCATCGTCATTAGGAGGCTCTGAACGTTACAATTAACTATCAGTTTTTCGTCGGATTCGAAAATCTAGACTCACAGGAGACGGACCATAAGGTGCACGAGGCAGCAATATCCCCTTGGAGACCAGTCCGCTGGAGGACGATGTATTGAATCGCGACGCAATTTGAGCGCTCCATCGTCATTTGGAGGCCCTGAAAGTTACAATTAACTTACAGTTTCGCGTCGGATTCAAAAATCTAGACTTACACGAGACGGACTACATGGAGCCCGAGGCAGTTAGACAAGTCGGTTGGAGGTCGATGTATTGAATCACGACGCAATTTGAGTGTTCTATCGTCATTAGGAGGCCCTGAACGTTATAATTAACTATCAGTTTCGCGTCGGATTCTAAAATGTAGGCTCACAGGGGAACGACCATACGGTGCCCGAGGCAGCAGTAGACCCTTGGAGACAAATCAGCTGAATCCCGATGTATTAAATCTCGACGCAATTTGAGTGTTCCATCGTCATTAGGAAACCCTGAACGTTACAATTAACAGTTTCGCGCCGGATTCGAAAATCTAGACTCACAGGAGAGCGAACAAAAGAGGCCCGAGGCAGTAATATCCTCATGGAGACAAGTCGGCTGGAGGACGATGTAATTAATCTCGACGCAATTTGAGTGTTTCGTCATTAGGAGGCACTGAACGTTACAATTAACTATCATTTTTGCGTCGGATTCGAAAATCTAGACTCACCGGAGACGGACCACATGGAGCCCGAGGCATCAATATCACCTTGGAGACAAGTCGGCTGAAGGCCGATGTATTGAATCTCGACTCAATTTGAGTGTTCCATCGTCATTAGGTGGCCCTATCAGTTTTGCGTCGGGTTCGAAAATCTAGACTCACAGCAGAACGATCATAAGGTGCCCGAGGTAGCTACTGACCCTTGGAGACAAGTCGGCTGGAGGACGATGTATTGGATCGCGACGGAATTTGAGTGTTCCATCGTCATTAGGAGGCTCTGGACGTTACAATTAACTATCAGTTTTTCGTCGGGTTCGAAAATCTAGACTCACTGGAGAACGATCATATAGTGCCCGAGGCAACAATAGACGCTTGGAGACAAGTCGCCTGGAGAACGATGTATCTGATCCCGACGCAATTTGAGTTTCCATCGTCATTAGGAGGCCCTGAATGTTACAATTATCTATCAGTTTTTCGTCGGATTCGAAAATCTAGACTCACATAAGGTTCCCGTGGCAACGATATCCCCTTGGAGACCAGTCCGCTGGAGGACGATGTATTGAATCGCGACGCAATTTGAGTGCTGCATCGTCATTAGGAGGCCATGAACGTTACAATTAACTATCAGTATATCGTCGGATTCGAAAATCTAGACTCACAGGACACGGAACACATGGAACCCGAGGCAGCAAATCCCCTTCTAGACAAGTGGGCTGGAGGTCCATGTATTGACTCTCGACGCAAATTGAGTGTTCCATCGTCACTAGGAGTCGCTGAACGTAACAATTGACTATCATTTTTGCGTCTGGTTCGAAAATCTAGACACACAGGAGACGAACCATATGTTGCCGTAGGCAGCAATATCCCCTTGGAGACAAATCGGCTGAATGGCGATGTATTGAATTTCGACGCAATTTGAGTGTTCCATCGTTATTAGGAGGCCCTGAACGTTACAATTAACTATCATTTTTGCGTCGGATTCGAAAATCTAGACTCACAGGAGAACGACCATAATGTGCCCGAGGCAGCAACAGCGCCTTGGAGACAAGTTAGCTGGATTCCGATGTATTGAATCTTAACGCAATTTCAGTGTTCCATTGTCATTAGGAGGCCCTGAACGTTATAATTAACTATCAGTTTCGCGTCGGATTCGAAAATCTAGACTCACACGAGACGGGCCACATGGAGCCCGAGGTGGCAATATCCCCTTGTAGGCAAGTCGGCTGGAGGTTGATGTATTGACTCACACACAATCTTATTGTTCCATCGTCATTAGGAGGCCCTGAACGTTACAATTAACAATCAGGTTCGCGTCGGATTTGAAAATCTAGACTCACAGGTGAACAATCATAAGGTGCCCCAGGCAGCAATTGACGCTTGGAGACAAACGGGCTGGAGGACGATGTATTGAATCGCGACGCAATTTGAGTGTTCCATCGTCATTAGGAGGCCCTGAACGTTACAATTAACTATCAGTTTCGCGTCGGATTCGAAAATCTAGACTCACAGGAGACGGACCACATGGAGCCCGAGGCATCAATATCCCCTTGGAGACAAGTCGGCTGAAGGCCGATGTATTGAATCTCGACTCAATTTGAGTGTTCCATCGTCATTAGGTGGCCCTATCAGTTTTGCGTCGGGTTCGAAAATCTAGACTCACAGCAGAACGATCATAAGGTGCCCGATGTAGCTATTGACCCTTGGAGACAAGTCGGCTGGAGGACGATGTATTGGATCGCGACGGAATTTGAGTGTTCCATCGTCATTAGGAGGCTCTGAACGTTACAATTAACTATCAGTTTTTCGTCGGATTCGAAAATCTAGACTCACAGGAGACGGACCATAAGGTGCACGAGGCAGCAATATCCCCTTGGAGACCAGTCCGCTGGAGGACGATGTATTGAATCGCGACGCAATTTGAGCGCTCCATCGTCATTTGGAGGCCCTGAAAGTTACAATTAACTGTCAGTTTCGCGTCGGATTCAAAAATCTAGACTTACACGAGACGGACTACATGGAGCCCGAGGCAGTTAGACAAGTCGGTTGGAGGTCGATGTATTGAATCACGACTCAATTTGAGTGTTCTATCGTCATTAGGAGGCCCTGAACGTTACAATTAACTATCAGTTTCGCGTCGGATTCTAAAATGTAGGCTCACAGGGGAACGACCATACGGTGCCCGAGGCAGCAGTAGACCCTTGGAGACAAATCAGCTGAATCCCGATGTATTAAATCTCGACGCAATTTGAGTGTTCCATCGTCATTAGGAAACCCTGAACGTTACAATTAACAGTTTCGCGCCGGATTCGAAAATCTAGACTCCCAGGAGAGCGAACAAAAGAGGCCCGAGGCAGTAATATCCTCATGGAGACAAGTCGGCTGGAGGACGATGTAATTAATCTCGACGCAATTTGAGTGTTTCGTCATTAGGAGGCACTGAACGTTACAATTAACTATAATTTTTGCGTCGGATTCGAAAATCTAGACTCACTGGAGACGGACCACATGGAGCCCGAGGCATCAATATCCCCTTGGAGACAAGTCGGCTGAAGGCCGATGTATTGAATCTCGACTCAATTTGAGTGTTCGATCGTCATTAGGTGGCCCTATCAGTTTTGCGTCGGGTTCGAAAATCTAGACTCACAGCAGAACGATCATAAGGTGCCCGAGGTAGCTATTGACCCTTGGAGACAAGTCGGCTGGAGGACGATGTATTGGATCGCGACGGAATTTGAGTGTTCCATCGTCATTAGGAGGCTCTGAACGTTACAATTAACTATCAGTTTTTCGTCGGATTCGAAAATCTAGACTCATAGGAGACGGACCATAAGGTGCACGAGGCAGCAATATCCCCTTGGAGACCAGTCCGCTGGAGGACGATGTATTGAATCGCGACGCAATTTGAGCGCTGCATCGTCATTTGGAGGCCCTGAAAGTTACAATTAACTTACAGTTTCGCGTCGGATTCAAAAATCTAGACTTACACGAGACGGACTACATGGAGCCCGAGGCAGTTAGACAAGTCGGTTGGAGGTCTATCGTCATTAGGAGGCCCTGAACGTTACAATTAACTATCAGTTTCGCGTCGGATTCTAAAATGTAGGCTCACAGGGGAACGACCATACGGTGCCCGAGGCAGCAGTAGACCCTTGGAGACAAATCAGCTGAATCCCGATGTATTAAATCTCGACGCAATTTGAGTGTTCCATCGTCATTAGGAAACCCTGAACGTTACAATTAACAGTTTCGCGCCAGATTCGAAAATCTAGACTCACAGGAGAGCGAACAAAAGAGGCCCGAGGCAGTAATATCCTCATGGAGACAAGTCGGCTGGAGGACGATGTAATTAATCTCGACGCAATTTGAGTGTTTCGTCATTAGGAGGCACTGAACGTTACAATTAACTATCATTTTTGCGTCGGATTCGAAAATCTAGACCCACAGGAGAACGACCATAAGGCGTCCGAGGCAGCAATAGACCCTTGGAGATAAGTCGGCTGGAGGCCGATGTATTGAATCTCGACGCAATTTGAGTGTTCCATCGTCATTAGGAGGCCCTGAACGTTACAATTAACTATCAGTTTCGCGTCGGATTCGAAAATCTAGACTCACAGGAGACGGACCACATGCAGCCCGATGCAGCAAAATCCCCTTGGAGACAAGTCGGCTGGAGGAGGATGTATTGAATCCCGACTCAATTAGAGTGTTCCATGGTCATTAGGAGGCCCTGATCGTTACAATTAACTATCAGTTTTGCGTCGGGTTCGAAAATCTAGACTCACAGCAGAACGATCATAAGGTGCCCGAGGTAGCTATTGACCCTTGGAGACAAGTCGGCTGGAGGACGATGTATTGGATCGCGACGGAATTTGAGTGTTCCATCGTCATTAGGAGGCTCTGAACGTTACAATTAACTATCAGTTTTTCGTCGGGTTCGAAAATCTAGACTCACTGGAGAACGATCATATAGTGCCCGAGGCAACAATAGACCCTTGAAGACAAGTCGCCTGGAGAACGATGTATCTGATCCCGACGCAATTTGAGTTTCCATCGTCATTAGGAGGCCCTGAATGTTACAATTATCTATCAGTTTTTCGTCGGATTCGAAAATCTAGACTCACATAAGGTGCCCGTGGCAACGATATCCCCTTGGAGACCAGTCCGCTGGAGGACGATGTATTGAATCGCGACGCAATTTGAGTGCTGCATCGTCATTAGGAGGCCATGAACGTTACAATTAACTATCAGTATATCGTCGGATTCGAAAATCTAGACTCACAGGACACGGAACACATGGAACCCGAGGCAGCAAATCCCCTTCTAGACAAATGGGCTGGAGGTCCATGTATTGACTCTCGACGCAAATTGAGTGTTCCATCGTCATTAGGAGTCGCTGAACGTAACAATTGACTATCATTTTTGCGTCTGATTCGAAAATCTAGACACACAGGAGACGAACCATATGTTGCCCTAGGCAGCAATATCCCCTTGGAGACGAATCGGCTGAATGGCGATGTATTGAATCTCGACGCAATTTGAGTGTTCCATCGTTATTAGGAGGCCCTGAACGTTACAATTAACTATCATTTTTGCGTCGGATTCGAAAATCTAGACTCACAGGAGAACGACCATAAGGTGCCCGAGGCAGCAACAGCGCCTTGGAGACAAGTTAGCTGGATTCCGATGTATTGAATCTTGACGCAATTTCAGTGTTCCATTGTCATTAGGAGGCCCTGAACGTTATAATTAACTATCAGTTTCGCGTCAGATTCGAAAATCTAGACTCACACGAGACGGGCCACATGGAGCCCGAGGTGGCAATATCCCCTTGTAGGCAAGTCGGCTGGAGGTTGATGTATTGATTCACACACAATCTTAGTGTTCCATCGTCATTAGGAGGCCCTGAACGTTACAATTAACAATCAGTTTCGCGTCGGATTTGAAAATCTAGACTCACAGGTGAACGATCATAAGGTGCCCCAGGCAGCAATAGACGCTTGGAGACAAACCGGCTGGAGGACGATGTATTGAATCGCGACGCAATTTGAGAG
>NC_060140.1:1202500-1205000 GCF_021461385.2 Schistocerca piceifrons | reverse complement strand
TAGGTTAGGTTTGGTTAGGTTAGGTTAGATTGTGTTAGGTTAGGTTAGGTTAGGTCAGGTTAGGTTAGGTTTGGTTAGGTTAGGTTTGGTTTGGGTTGGTTTGGTTTGGTCTGGTTTGGTTTGGTTTGATTTGGTTTGGTTTGATTTGGTTTGGTTAGGTTAGGTTAGGTTAGGTTAGGTTAGGTTATGGTGGGTTAGATTAGGTTGGGTTAGGTTAGGTGAGGTAAGGTTAGGTTATGTTAGGTTAGGTTAGGTTAGGCTAGGTTAGGTTAGGCTAGGCTCGGCTAGGCTATGCTAGGCTAGGATAGGGTAGGCTAGTTTAGTTTAGGCTAGGTTAGGCTCGGTTGAGTTGGGTTGGGTTGGGTTAGGTTGGGTTGGTTTGGGTTGTGTTGGGTTGCATTGGGTTGGGTTGTGTTGTGTTGGGTTGTGTTTTGTTGGGTTGCGTTGGGTTGTGTTGTGTTGGGTTGCGTTTGCTTGGGTTGTGTTGTGTTGTGTTGGGTTGGGTTAGGTTAGGTTAGGTTACATTAGGTTAGGGTTGATTAAATTAGGTTAGGTTAGGTTAGGTTTGGTTAGGTTAGATTAGGTTAGGTTAGGTTAGGTTAGATTAGGTTAGGTTAGGTTAAGTTAGGTTAGGTTATGTCAGGTTAGGTTAGGTTGGTTTAGGTTAGGTTAGGTTAGGTTTGGTTTGGTTTGGTTTGATTTGGTTAGGATTTGTTGAATTAAGTTAGGATAGGTTAGATTAGGTTAGGTTAGGTTAGGTTGGGTTAGGTTAGGAGAGGTTAGGTTAGGTTAGGTTAGGTTAGGTTAGGTTAGGTAAGGTTTGGTTTGGTTTGGTTTGGTTTGGTCTGGTTTCGTATGGTGTGGTTCTGTTTGGTTTGGTTTGGTTAGGGTAGGTTAGGTTAGGTTAGGTTAGGTTGGGTTTGATTGGGTTGGTTTGGGTTAGGTTAGGTTGGGTTAGATTAGGTTAGGTTTCGTTTGGTTTGGTTTGGTTTGGTTTCGTTTGGTTTGGGTTGGTTGGTTTTTTTGGTTTGGTTTGGTTTGGTTTGGTTTCGTTTAGTTTGGTTTATGTTGGTTTGGTTTGGTTTGGTTAGGTTAGGTTAGGTTAGGTTGGGTAGGTTAGGTTAAGTTAGTTTGGGTTAGGTTGGTTTGGGTTGGGTTAGGTTAGGTTAGGTTAGGTTAGGTTAGGTTAGGTTCGGTTCGGTTAGGTTCGGTTAGGTTAGGTTAGGTTAGGTTAGGTTAGGTTAGGTTTTGTTTGGTTTGGTTTGGTTTTGTTTGGTTTTGTTTTGTTAGGATAAAAATGGTTAGGTTAGGTTAGGTTAGGTTTGCTTTGGTTTGGTTTGGTTTGGTTTGGTTTGGTTTGGGTAGGTGTGGTTAGGTTAGGTTAGGTTAGGTTAGGTTAGGTTAGGTTAGGTTAGGTTAGGTTATGTTAGGTTAGGTTAGGTTAGGTTAGGCTGGGTAGGTTTGTTTGGGTTTGGTTTGGTTTGGTTTGGTTTGATTTGGTTTTATTAGGTTAGGTTAGGTTAGGTTTGATTTGGTTTGGTTTCGTTTGGTTTGGTTTGGTTTCGTTTGGTTTGGTTTGGTTTCGTTTGGTTTGGTTTGGTTTCGTTTGGTATGGTTTGGTTTGGTTTGGTTTGGTTTCTTTTGGTTTGATTTGGTTTCGTTAGGTTAGGTTAGGTTAGGTTAGGTTAGGTTAGGTTAGGTTGGGTAGGTTTGGTTAGTTTTGGTTTAGTTTGGTATGGTATGATTTGGTTTTGTTAGGTTAGGTTAGGTTAGGTTAGGTTTGGTTTGGTTTCGTTGGTTTGGTTTGGTTTGGTTTGGTTTGGTTTGGTTTGGTTTGGTTAGGTTCGGTTAGGTTAGTTTAGGTTAGGTTACTTTAGGTTAGGTTAGGTTAGCTTAGGTTAGGTTAGGTTATGTTCGGTTAGGTTAGGTTAGGTTGGGTTTGGTTGGGTTGGTTTGGGTTAGGTTAGGTTAGGATAGGTTAGATTAGGTTAGGTTTGGTTTGGTTTGGTTTGGTTTGGTATGGTTTTGTTTGGTTTGGTTGGTTTCGTTTTTTTGGTTTGGTTTGGTTTGGTTTGGTTTGGTTTTGTTTAGTTTGGTTTATTTTTTTTGGTTTGGTTTGGGTTAGTTTGGTTTGGTTTGGTTAGGTTAGGTTAGGTTAGGTTGGGTTAGGTTAGGTTAGGTTAGTTTGGGGTAGGTTGGGTTGGGTTGGGTTAGGTTAGGTTAAGTTAGGTTAGGTTAGGTGAGGTAAGGTTAGGATAGGTTAAGTTAGGTTAGGTTAGGCTAGGTTAGGTTAGGCTAGGCTAGGCTATGCTAGGCTAGGTTAGGCTAGCCTAGGCTAGGCTATGCTAGGCTAGGATAGGGTAGGCTAGTTTAGTTTAGGCTATGTTAGGCTCGGTTGAGTTGGGTTGGGTTGGGTTGGGTTGGGTAGGGTTGGGTAGGTTTGGGTAGGGTTGGGTTGCATTGGGTTGGGTTGTGTTGTGTTGGGTTGTGTTTTGTTGGG
>NC_060140.1:1150000-1152500 GCF_021461385.2 Schistocerca piceifrons | reverse complement strand
GGTTTGGTTTGGTTAGGTTTGGCTTGGTTTGGTCTGGTCTGGTTTTAGTTTGTTTTGGTTTGGTCTGGTTTGGTTAGGTTTGATCTGGTTTGGTTATGTTAGGTACAGTTAGTTTAGTTTAGGATAGGTTTGGCTTGGTTTGGTTTGGTTTGGTTTGGTTAGGTTAGGTTAGGTGAGGTTAGGTTAGGATAGTTTAGGTTAGGTTCGGTTCGGCTCGGTTCGGTTCCGTTCGGTTCGGTACGGTTCGGTTCCGTTCCGTTCGGTTCCGTTCGGTTCGGTTCGGTTCTGTTTGGTTCGGTTCGGTTAGGTTAGTTTAGATTAGGTTAGGTTAGGTTAGGTTAGGTTAGGTTTTGTTTGGTTTGGTTTGGTTTGCTTTGGTTTCGTTTTGTTAGGTTAAAATAGGTTGGGTTAGGTTAGGTTTGCTTTGGTTTGGTTTGGTTTGGTTAGGTGTGGTTAGGTTAGGTTAGGTTAGGTTAAGTTAGGTTAGGTTTTGTTTGGTTTTGTTTGGTTTGGTTTGGTTTGGTTTGGTTTGGTTAGGTTAGGTTAGGTTACGTTAGGTTAGGTTAGGTTAAGTTAGGTGAGGTGAGGTTAGGTTAGGTTAGGTTAGGTTAGGTTCGGTTCGGTTCGGTTTGGTTCCGTTCGGTTCGGTTCGGTTCGGTTCTGTTCCGTTCGGTTCCGTTCGGTTCGGTTCGGTTCGGTTTGGTTCGGTTCGGATAGGTTAGTTTAGGTTAGGTTAGGTTAGGTAAGGTTAGGTTATGTTAGGTTAGGTTAGGTTTGGTTTGGTTGGGTTTGGTTTGTATTTGTTAGGTTAGGTTAGGTTAGGTTAGGTTAGGTTTGGTTTGGTTTGGTTTGGTTTGGCTTGGTTTTGTTTGGTTAGGTTTGGCTTGGTTTGGTCTGGTCTGGTTTGATTTGTTTTGGTATGGTCTGGTTTGGTTGGGTTTGATCTGGTTTGGTTATGTTAGGTTAGTTTAGGTTAGGTTTGGTTTGGTTTGGTTTGGTTTGGTTTGGTTTGGTTAGGTTAGGTTAGGTTAGGTTACGATAGGTTAGGTTAGGTTAGGTTAGGTTTGGTTTGGTATGGTTTGGTTTGGTTTAGTTTGGTTTGGTTTCTTTGGTTTCGTTTGGTTTGGATTGGTTTCGTTCGGTTAGGTTAGGTTAGGTTAGGTTAGGTTAGGTTAGGTTATGTTAGGTTTTGTTAGGTTGGGTAGGTTTGGTTAGGTTTGGTTTGGTTTGGTATGGTATGATTTGGTTTTGTTAGGTTAGGTTAGGTTAGGTTTGGTTTGGTTTGGTTGGTTTGGTTTGGCTCGGATTGGTTTGGTTTGGTTAGGTTTGGTTATGTTTGGTTAGGTTTGGGTAGGTTAGGTTAGGTTAGGTTAGGTTAGATTATGTTAGGTTAGGTTAGGTTAGGTCAGGTTAGGTTAGGTTTGGTTAGGTAAGGTTAGGTTTGGGTTGGATTGGTTTGGTCTGGTTTGGTTTGGTTTGATTTGGTTTGGTTTGATTTGGTTTGGTTAGGTTAGGTTAGGTTAGGTTAGGTTAGTGTGGGTTAGATTAGGTTGGGTTAGGTTAGGTGAGGTAAGGTTAGGTTATGTTAGGTTAAGTTAGGTTAGGCTAGGTTAGGTTAGGCTAGGCTAGGCTATGCTAGGCTAGGTTAGGCTAGGCTAGGCTAGGCTATGCTAGGCTAGGATAGGGTAGGCTAGTTTAGTTTAGGCTGGGTTAGGCTCGGTTGAGTTGGGTTGGGTTGGGTTGGGTTGGGTTGGGTTGGTTTGGGTTGGGTTGGGTTGCATTGGGTTGGGTTGTGTTGTGTTGGGTTGTGTTTTGTTGGGTTGCGTTGGGTTGGGTTGTGTTGGGTTGCGTTTGCTTGGGTTGTGTTGGGTTGGGTTGGGTTAGGTTAAGTTAGGTTACATTAGGTTAGGGTTGATTAAATTAGGTTAGGTTAGGTTAGGTTAGGTTAGGTTAGGTTGGTTTAGGTTAGGTTAGGTTAGGTTAGGTTAAGTTAGGTTAGGTTATGTCAGGTTAGGTTAGGTTGGTTTAGGTTAGGATAGGTTAGGTTTGGTTTGGTTTTGTTTGGTTTGGTTTGGTCTGGTTTCGTATGGTGTGGATCTGTTTGGTTTGGTTTGGTTAGGTTAGGTTAGGTTAGGTTAGGTTAGGTTAGGTTAGGTTAGGTTAGGTTAGGTTGGGTTTGGTTGGGTTGGATTGGGTTAGGTTAAGTTGTGTTAGGTTAGGTTAGGTTAGATTAGGTTAGGTTTCGTTTGGTTTGGTTTGGTTTGGTTTCGTTTGGTTTGGTTTGGTTGGTTTTTTTTGGTTTGGTTTGGTTTGGTTTCGTTTGGTTTGGTTTGGTTTAGTTTGGTTTATTTTGGTTTGGTTTGGTTTGGTTTGGTTTGGTTTGGTTTGGTTTGGTTTGGTTTGGTTTGGTTTGGTTTGGTTTGGTTAGGTTGGGTTAGGTTAGGTTAAGTTAGTTTGGGTTAGGATGGTTTGGGTTGGGTTAGGTTAGGTTAGGTTAGGT
>NC_060140.1:1092500-1095000 GCF_021461385.2 Schistocerca piceifrons | reverse complement strand
AGGTTAGGTTAGGTTAGGTTCGTTTAGGTTAGGTTCGGTTAGGTTAGGTTAGGTTAGGTTAGGTTAGGTTACGATAGGTTAGGTTAGGTTTGGTTTCGTTTGGTTTGGTTTGGTTTGGTTTTGTTAGGTTAGGTGACGTTAGGTAGGGTTTGCATTGGTTTGGCTTGGTTTGGTTTGGTTTGGATTGGTTTGGTTAGGTTTGGTTAGGTTAGGTTAGGTTAGGATAGGTTAGGTTAGGTTAGGTTATGTTATGTCAAGTTAGGTTAGGTTAGGTTTGGTTTGGTTTGGTTTGGTTTTGTTTGGTTTGGTTTGGTTTGCTTTGGTTTGGTTTGGTTTGGTTTGGTTTGGTGTGGTTTGGTTTGGTTTGCTTTGGTTTGGTTAGGTTGGGTTTATGTTGGGTTAGGTTGGGTTGGGTTGGGTTACATTACGTTAGGTTAGGTTAGGTTATGTTAGGTTAGGGTAGGTTAGGTTAGGTTAGGGTAGGTTAGGTTAGGTTAGGTAAGGTTTGGTTTGGTTTGGTTTGGTTTGGTTTCGTGTGGTTTGGTTTGATTTGGTTTCGTTTGATTTGGTTTGGTTTGGTTTCGTTCGGTTTGGTTTGGTTTAATTTGGTTAGGTTAGATTAGGTTAGGTTAGGATGGGTTAGATTAGGTTAGATTAGTTTGGGTTAGGTTGGGTTGGGTTAGGTTAGGTTATTTTAGGTTAGGTTAGGTTAGGTTAGGTTAGGTTAGGTTAGGTTTGGTTCGGTTAGGTTCGGTTAGGTTAGGTCATGTTAGGTTAGGTTAGGTTAAGTTAGGTTTGGATTGCTTTGGTTTGGTTTGGTTTGGTTTGGTTTGGTTTCGTTTGGTTTGGTTTGGTTTGGTTAGGTTAGGTTTAGTTAGGTTAGGTTAGGTTAGGTTTTGTTTGGTTTGTTTTGGATTGGTTTGGTTAGTGTTAGGTTAGGTTAGGTTAGGTTAGGTTAGGTTAGATTGGTTTAGGTGAGGTGAAGTTAGGTTTGCTTAGGTTGGGTTAGGTTCGGTTCGGTTCGGTTCGGTTCGGTTCGGTTCGGTTCCGTTCGGTTCCGTTCGGTTGAGTTCAGTTCGGTTTGGGTCGGTTCGGTAAGGTTAGTTTAGGTTAGGTTAGGTTAGGTTAGGTTAGGTTAGGTTAGGTTGGGTAGGTCTCGTTAGGTTTGGTTTGGTTTGGTATGGTATGATTTGGTTTTGTTAGGTTAGGTTAGGTTGGGTTAGGTTAGGTTAGGTTAGGTTAGGTTGGGTAGGTTTGGTTAGGTTTGTTTTGGTTTGGTATGGTATGATTTGGTTTTGTTAGGTTAGATTAGGTTAGGTTAGGTTAGGTTAGGTTAGGTTTGGTTTGGTTTGGTTGGTTTGGTTTGGATTGGTTTGGATTGGTTTGGTTAGGTTTGGTTAGGTTAGGTTAGGTTAGGTTACTTTAGGTTAGGTTAGGTTAGGTTAGGTTAGGTTAGGTTAGGTTAGGTTTGGTTTGGTTTGGTTTGGTTTGGTTTGGTTTGGTTTGGTTTTGGTTTCGTTTGGTTTGGTTTGGTTTGGTTTGGTTAGGCAAGGTTAGGTTAGGTTAGGTTAGGTTAGGTTAGGTTTGGTTTGGTTTGGTTTGGTTTTTTTAGGTTAGGTTAGGTTAGGTTAGGTTAGGTTTGCATTGGTTTGGTTTGGTTTGGTTTGGTTAGGGTTGGTTAGGTTAGGTTAGGTTAGTATAGGTTAGGTTAGGTTAGGTTAGGTTTGATTAGGTTAGGTTTGGTTTTTTTAGTTTGTGTTGGTTTGGTTTGGTTTGGTTTGGTTTGGTTTGGTTTGGTTTGTTGTGGTTTGGTTTGGTTTGGTTTGGTTTGGTTTGGTTTGGTATGGTTTGGTTTGATTTGGTTTGGCTTGGTTTCGTTAGGTTAGGTTAGGTTAGGTTAGGTTAGTTTAGGTTAGGTTAGGTTAGGTTAGGTTAGGTTAGCTTGGGTAGGTTTGGTTAGGTTTGGTTTGGTTTGGTATGGTATGATTTGCTTTTGTTAGGTTAGGTTAGGTTAGGTTAGGTTTGGTTTGGTTTGGTTTGTTTGATTTAGTTTGGTTTGTCTTAATTTGGTTTGGTTAGGTTTGGTTAGGTTAGGTTAGCTTAGGTTTGTTTAGGTTAGGTCAGGTTAGGTTAGGTTAGGTTAGGTTAGGTTAGGTTAGGTTTGGTTTGGTATGGTTTAGTTTGGTTTGGTTAGGTTAGGTTAGGTTAGGTTTGGTTTGGTTTGGTTTTCTTCGGCTAGGTTACGTTAGGTTAGGTTTGCATTGGTTTGGTTTGGTTTGGTTTGGTTTGGTTAGGATTGATTAGGTTAGGTTAGGTTAGGGTAGGTTAGGTTAGGTTAGGTTAGGTTATGTTAGGTTAGGTTATTTTAGGTTTGGTTTGGTTTGGTTTCGTTTGGTTTGGTTTGTTTTGGTTTGGCTTGGTTTGGTTTGGTTAGGTTTGGTTCGGTTTGGTTTGCTTTGGTTTGTTTAGGTTTGGGTAGGTTTGGATAGGTTAGGATAGG
>NC_060140.1:952500-955000 GCF_021461385.2 Schistocerca piceifrons | reverse complement strand
CGTTCGGTTCGGTTCGGTTCGGTTCGGTTCCGTTCGGTTCCGTTCGGTTCGGTTCGGTTCGGTTTGGTTCGGTTCCGTTAGGTTAGTTTAGGTTAGTGTAGGTTAGGTTAGGTTATATTAGGTTAGGTAAGGTTAGGTTTGGTTTGGTTTGGTTTGGTTTGTATTGGTTAGGTTAGGTTAGGTTAGGTTACGTTAGGTTAGGTTATTTTTGGTTTGGTTTGGTTTGGTTTGGCTTGGTTTTGTTTGGTTAGGTTTGGCTTGGTTTGGTCTGGTCTGGTTTGATTTGTTTTGCTTTGGTCTGGTTTGGTTAGGTTTGATCTGGTTTGGTTATGTTAGGTTAGGTTAGGTTAGTTTAGGTTAGGTTTTGTTTTTTTTGGTTTGGTTTGGTTTGGTTTGGTTAGGTTAGGATAGGTTAGGTTAGGTTAGGTTAGGTTTGGTTAGGTTAGGTTAGGTTAGGTTTGGTTTGGTTTGGTTTGGTTCGGTTTGGTTTGATTTGGTTTGGTTTGGTTTCGTTTGGTTTGGTTTGGTTTGGTTTGGTTTGGTTTGGTTTCGGTAGGTTAGATTAGGTTAGGTTAGGTTAAGTTAGGTTAGGTTAGGTTAGGTTAGTTTAGGTTAGGTTGGGTAGGTTTGGTTAGGTTTGGTTTGGTTTGTTATGATATGATTTGGTTTTGTTAGGTTAGGTTTGGTTTGGTTTGGTTGGTTTGGTTTGGTTCGATTTGGTCTGGTTAGGTTTGGTTAGGTTTGGGTAGGTTAGGTTAGGTTAGGTTTGGTTAGGTTAGGTTAGAATAGGTTAGGTAAGGTTAGGTCAGGTTAGGTTAGGTTTGGTTAGGTTAGGTTTGGTTTGGTTTGGTTTGGTTTGGTTTGGTCTGGTTTCGTATGGTTTGGTTTGGTTTGGTTTGGTTAGGTTAGGTTAGGTTAGGTTAGGTTAGGTTAGGTTAGGTTAGGTTAGGTTGGGTTTGGTTGGGTTGGTTTGGGTTGGGTTAGGTTAGGTTAGGTTAGATTAGGTTAGGTTAGGTTTGGTTTGGTTTCGTTTCGTTTGGTTTGGTTGCTTTCGTTTGGTTTGGTTTCGTTTGGTTTGGTTTGGTTAGGTGTGGTTAGGTTAGGTTATGTTAGGGTAGGTTAGGTTAGGTTAGATTATGTTAGGTTAGGTTAGGTTAGGTCAGGTTAGGTTAGGTTAGGTTAGGTTAGGTTTTGTTTGGTTTGGTTTGGTTTTGTTTGGTTTTGTTTTGTTAGGTTAAAATAGGTCAGGATAGGTTAGGTTAGGTTTGGTTTGGTTTGGTTTGGTTTGGTTTGGTTTGGTTTGGTTAGGTGAGGTTAGGTTAGGTTAGGTTGGGTTAGGTTAGGTTAGGTTAGGTTAGCTTTGGTTAGGTTTGGTTTGGTTTGGTTTGGTTTCGTTTGGTTTGGTTTCGTTTCGTTTCGTATGGTTTGGTTTGGTTTGGTTTGGTTTGGTTAGGTGTGGTTAGGTTAGGTTATGTTAGGGTAGGTTAGGTTAGGTTAGGTTAGGTTAGATTATGTTAGGTTAGGTTAGGTTAGGTCAGGTTAGGTTAGGTTTGGTTAGGTTAGGTTTGGTTTGGGTTGGTTTGGTTTAATCTGGTTTGGTTTGGTTTGGTTTGATTTGGTTTGGTTTGGTTTGCTTTGGTTAGGTTAAGTTAGGTTAGGTTAGGTTAGTTTAGGTTGGGTTAGATTAGGTTAGGTTAGGTTAGGTGAGGTAAGGTTAGGTTAGGTTAGGTTAGATTAGGCTAGGTTAGGTTAGGCTAGGCTAGGCTATGCTAGGCTAGGTTAGGCTAGGCTAGGCTAGGCTATGCTAGGCTAGGATAGGGTAGGATACCTTAGTTTAGGCTAGGTTAGGCTCGGTTGAGTTGGGTTGTGTTGGGTTGGGTTGGGTTGGGTTGGGTTGGGTTGGGTTGGGTTGGGTTGCGTTGGGTTGGGTTGTGTTGTGTTGGGTTGTGTTTTGTTGTGTTGCGTTAAGTTGGGTTGTGTTGGGTTGCGATTGCTTGGGTTGTGTTGTGTTGGGTTGGGTTGGATTAGGTTAGGTTAGGTTACATTAGGTTAGGGTTGATTAAATTAGGTTAGGTTAGGTTAGGTTTGGTTAGGTTAGGTTAGGTTAGGTTAGGTTAGGTTAGATTAGGTTAGGTTTGGTTAAGTTAGGTTAGGTTATGTCAGGTTAGGTTAGGTTGGGTTATGTTAGGTTAGGTTAGGTTAGGTTTGGTTTGGTTTGGTTAGGTAAGGTTGGGTTAGGTTAGCTTAGGTTAGGTTAGGTTAGGTTAGGTTAGGTTAGGTTGGGTTTTGTTGGGTTGGTTTGGGTTAGGTTAGGTTGGGTTAGGTTAGGTTAGGTTAAATTAGGTTAGGTTTGGTTTGGTTTGGTTTGGTTTGGTTTCGTTTGGTTTGGTTCGGTTGGTTTAGTTTGGTTTGGTTTGGTTTGGTTTCGTTTGGTTTGGTTTCATTTAGTTTGGTTTATTTTGGTTTGGTTTGGTTTGGTTTGGTTTGGTTTGGTTTGGTT
>NC_060140.1:927500-930000 GCF_021461385.2 Schistocerca piceifrons | reverse complement strand
TTTGGTTTGGTTTGGTTTGGTTTCAGTTGGTTTGGTTTCGTTTAGTTTGGTTTATTTTGGTTTGGTTTGGTTTGGTTTGGTTTGGTTTGGTTTGGTTTGGTTTGGTTTGGGTTGTTTTGGTTAGGTTAGGTTAGGTTGGGTTAGGTTAGGTTAGGTTAGCTTGGGTTAGGTTGGTTTGGGTTGGGATAAATTGGGTTAGGTTAGGTTAGGTTAGGTTAGGTAAGGTTGAGTTCGGTTCGCTTAGGTTCGGTTAGGTTAGGTTAGGTTAGGTTAGGTTAGGTTACGTTAGGTTTTGTTTGGTTTGGTTTCGTTTTGTTTGGTTTTGTTTTGTTAGGTTAAAATAGGTTAGGTTAGGTTAGGTTAGGTTTGCTTTGGTTTGGTTTGGTTTCGTTAGATTAGGTTAGGTTAGGTTGGCTTAGGTTAGGTTAGGTTAGGTTAGGTTATGTTAGGTTAGGTTAGGTTGGGTAGGTTTGGTTGGGTTTGGTTTGGTTTGGTTTGGTTTGATTTGGTTTTATTAGGTTAGGTTAGGTTAGGTTTGGTTTGGTTTGGTTTGGTTTGGTTTGGTTTGGTTTCGTTTGGTTTGGTTTGGTTTCGTTTGGTTTGGTTTTATTTGGTTTGGTATGGTTTGGTTTGGTTTGGTTTGGTTTGGTTTGGTTTGGTTTTGTTAGGTTAGGTTAGGTTACGTTAGGTTAGGTTAGGGTAGGTTGGGTAGGTTTGGTTAGGTTTGGTTTAGTTTGGTGTGGTATGTTTGGTTTTGTTAGGTTAGGTTAGGTTAGGTTAGGTTTGGTTTGGTTTGGTTGGTTTGGTTTGGTTTGGATTGGTTTGGTCTGGTTTGGTTTGGTTAGGTTTGGATAGGTTAGTTTAGGTTAGGTTAGGTTAGGTTAGGTTTGGTTTGGTTTGGTTTCGTTTGGTTTCGTTTTGGTTTCGTTTGGTTTGGTTTGGTTTGGTTTGGTTTGGTATGGTTTGGTTTGGTTTGGTATGGTTTGGTTTGGTTTGGTTTGGTTTCGTTAGGTTAGGTTAGGTTAGGTTACGTTAGGTTAGGTTAGGGTAGGTTGGGTAGGTTTGGTTAGTTTTGGTTTAGTTTGGTGTGGTATGATTTGGTTTTGTTAGGTTAGGTTACGTTAGGTTAGGTTTGGTTTGGTTTGGTTGGTTTGGTTTGGTTTGGTTTGGTTTGGTTTGGTTTGGTTTGGTTAGGTTAGGTTAGGTTACGCTAGGCTAGGCTATGCTAGGCTAGGTTAGGCTAGGCTAGGCTAGGCTATGCTAGGCTAGGATAGGGTAGGCTAGTTTAGTTTAGGCTAGGTTAGGCTCGGTTGAGTTGGGTTGAGTTGGGTTGGGTTGGGTTGGGTTGCGTTGGGTTGGTTTGGGTTGGGTTGGGTTGCATTGGGTTGGGTTGTGTTGTGTTGGGTTGTGTTTTGTTGGGTTGTGTTGGGTTGGGTTGTGTTGGGTTGCGTTTGCTTGGGTTGTGTTGGGTTGGTTTGTGTTGGGTTGGGTTGGGTTAGGTTAGGTTAGGTTACATTAGGTTAGGGTTGATTTAATTAGGTTAGGTTAGGTTAGGTTTGGTTAGGTTAGGTTGAGTTATGTTAGGTTAGGTTAGATTAGATTAGGTTAGGTTAAGTTAGGTTAGCTTATGTCAGGTTAGGTTAGGTTGCGTTAGATTTGGTTAGGTTTGGTTTGGTTTGGTTTGGTTTGGTATTGTTAGGTTAGGTTAGGTTAGGTTAGGTTTGGTTTGGTTTGGTTTGGTTAGGTTTTGTTGAATTAAGTTAGGTTAGGTTAGATTAGGTTAGCTTAGGTTAGGTTAGGGTAGGTTAGGTTAGGTTAGGTTAGGTTAGGTTAGGTTAGGTTAGGTTAGGTTAGGTAAGGTTTGGTTTGGTTTGGTTTGGTTTGGTCTGGTTTCGTATGGTTTGGTTTGGTATGGTTTGGTTTGGTTAGGTTAGGTTAGGTTAGGTTAGGTTAGGTTAGGTTAGGTTAGGTTAGGTTAGGTTGGGTTTGGTTGTGTTGGTTTGGGTTAGGTTAGGTTAGGTTAGGTTTGGTTAAGTTAGTTTAGATTAGGTTAGGTTTGGTTTGGTTTGGTTTCGTTTGGTTTGGTTTGGTTGGTTTCCTTTGGTTTGGTTTGGTTTGGTTTCAGTTGGTTTGGTTTCGTTTAGTTTGGTTTATTTTGGTTTGGTTTGGTTTGGTTTGGTTTGGTTTGGTTTGGTTTGGTTTGGTTTGGGTTGTTTAGGTTAGGTTAGGTTAGGTTGGGTTAGGTTAGGTTAGGTTAGCTTGGGTTAGGTTGGTTTGGGTTGGGATAAATTGGGTTAGGTTAGGTTAGGTTAGGTTAGGTAAGGTTGAGATCGGTTCGCTTAGGTTCGGTTAGGTTAGGTTAGGTTAGGTTAGGTTAGGTTACGTTAGGTTTTGTTTGGTTTGGTTTCGTTTTGTTTGGTTTTGTTTTGTTAGGTTAAAATAGGTTAGGTTAGGTTAGGTTAGGTTTGCTTTGGTTTGGTTTGGTTTCGTTAGATTAGGT
>NC_060140.1:892500-895000 GCF_021461385.2 Schistocerca piceifrons | reverse complement strand
GTTAGGTTAGATTAGGTTAGGTTATGTTAGGTTAGGTGAGGTTAGGTTAGGTTAGCTTAGGTTAGGTTCGGTTCGGCTCGGTTCGGTTCCGTTCGGTTCGGTACGGTTCGGTACCGTTCCGTTCGGTTCCGTTCGGTTCGGTTCGGTTCTGTTTCGTTCGGTTCGGTTAGGTTACTTTAGGTTAGGTTAGGTTAGGTTAGGTTAGGTTAGGTTAGGTTTTGTTTGGTTTGGTTTGGTTTGCTTTGGTTTCATTTTGTTAGGTTAAAATAGGTTAGGTTAGGTTAGGTTTGCTTTGGTTTGGTTTGGTTTGGTTTGGTTTGGTTAGGTTAGGTTAGGTTAGGTTAGGTTAGGTTAAGTTAGGTGAGGTGAGGTTAGCTTAGGTTAGGTTCGGTTCGGCTCGGTTCGGTTCCGTTCGGTTCGGTACGGTTCGGTTCCGTTCCGTTCGGTTCCGTTCGGTTCGGTTCGGTTCTGTTTGGTTCGGTTCGGTTAGGTTACTTTAGGTTAGGTTAGGTTAGGTTAGGTTTTGTTTGGTTTGGTTTGGTTTGCTTTGGTTTCGTTTTGTTAGGTTAAAATAGGTTAGGTTAGATTAGGTTAGGTTTGCTTTGTTTTGGTTTGGTTTGGTTAGGTTAGGTTAGGTTAGGTTAGGTTAGGTTAAGTTAGGTGAGGTGAGGTTAGGTTAGGATAGGTTAGGTTCGGTTCGGCTCGGTTCGGTTCCGTTCGGTTCGGTTCGGTTCGGTTCGGTTCTGTTCCGTTCGGTTCGGTTCGGTTCGGTTTGGTTCGGTTCGGTTAGGTTAGGTAAGGTTAGGTAAGGTTAGGTTATGTTATGTTAGGTTAGGTTAGGTTTGGTTTGGTTTGGTTTGTATTTGTTAGGTTAGGTTAGGTTAGGTTAGGTTAGGTTAGGTTAGGTTAGGTTAGGTTTGGTTTGGTTTGGTTTGGTTTGGCTTGGTTTTGTTTGGTTAGGTTTGGCTTGGTTTGGTCTGGTCTGGTTTGATTTGTTTTGGTTTGGTCTGGTTTGGTTAGGTTTGATCTGGTTTGGTTATGTTAGGTTAGTTTAGGTTAGGTTTGGTTTGGTTTGGTTTGGTTTGGTTTGGTTTGGTTTGGTTAGGTTAGGTTAGGTTACGTTAGGTTACGTTAGGTTAGGTTAGGTTAGGTTAGGTTTGGTTTTGTTTGGTTTGGTTTGGTTTGGTTTCATTTCGTTTGGTTTGGTTCGGTTTGGTTTGGTTTGGTTTGGTTTGGTTTGGTTTCGTTAGGTTAGGTTTGGTTAGGTTAGGTTAGGTTAGGTTAGGTTAAGTTAGGTTAGGTTATGTTAGGTTTGGTTAGGTTGGGTAGGTTTGGTTAGGTTAGGTTTGGTTTGGTATGGTATGATTTGGTTTTGTTAGGTTAGGTTAGGTTAGGTTAGGTTTCATTTGGTTTGGTTGGTTTGGTTTGGTTCGGTTTGATTTGGGTTGGTTAGGTTTGGTTAGGTTTGTTTAGGTTTGGGTAGGTTAGGTTAGGTTAGGTTAGGTTAGCTTATGTTAGGTTAGGTTAGGTTAGGTCAGGTTAGGTTAGGGTTTGTTAGGTTAGGTTTTGTTTGGGTTGGTTTGGTTTGGTCTAGTTTGGTTTGTTTGGTTTGATTTGGTTTGGTTTGGTTTGGTTTGGTTAGGTTAGTTTAGGTTAGGTTAGGTTAGGTTAGGGTGGGTTAGATTAGGTTAGGTTAGGTTAGGTGAGGTAAGGTTAGGTTAGGTTAGGTTAGGTTAGGTTAGGCTAGGTTAGGTTAGGCTAGGCTAGGCTATGCTAGGCTAGGTTAGGCTAGGCTAGGCTAGGCTATGCTAGGCTAGGATAGGGTAGGCTAGTTTAGTTTAGGCTAGGTTAGGCTCGGTTCAGTTGGTTTGGGTTGGGTTGGGTTGGGTTGGGTTGGGTTGGGATGTGTTGGGTTGGGTTGGGTGTCGTTGGGTTGGGTTGCGTTGTGTTGGGTTGTGTTTTGTTGGGTTGCGTTGGGTTGGGTTGTGTTGGGTTGCGTTTGCTTGGGTTGTGTTGGGTTGGGTTGGGTTGGGTTAGGTTAGGTTAGGTTACATTAGGTTAGGGTTGATTAAATTAGGTTAGGTTAGGTTTGGTTAGGTTAGGTTAGGTTAGGTTAGGTTAGGTTAGGTTAGATTAGGTTAGGTTAGGTTAAGTTAGGTTAGGATATGTCAGGTTAGGTTAGGTTCGGTTAGGTTTGGTTAGGTTTGGTTTGGTTTGGTTTGGTTTGGTAGTGCTAGGTTTGGTTAGGTTAGGTTAGGTTAGGTTTGGTTTGGTTTGGTTTGGTTTGGTTGTGTTTTGTTGAATTAAGTTAGGTTAGGTTAGATTAGGTTAGGTTAGGTTAGGTTGGGTTAGGTTAGGATAGGTTAGGTTAGGTTAGGTTAGGTTAGGTTAGGTTAGGTAAGGTTTGGTTTGGTTTGGTTTTGTTTGGTTTGGTTTGGTCTGGTTTCGTATGGTGTGGTTCTGTTTGGTTTGGTTAGGTTAGGTTAGGTTAGGTTAGGTT
>NC_060140.1:805000-807500 GCF_021461385.2 Schistocerca piceifrons | reverse complement strand
TTGTTAGGTTAGGATAGGTTAGGTTAGATTACGTTAGGTTATGTTAGGTTAGGTGAGGTTAGGTTAGGTTGGCTTATGTTAGGTTCGGGTCGGATCGGTTCGGTTCCGTTCGGTTCGGTACGGTTCGGTTCCGTTCCGTTCGGTTCCGTTCGGTTCGGTTCGGTTCTGTTTGGTTCGGTTCAGTTAGGTTACTTTAGGTTAGGTTAGGTTAGGTTAGGTTAGGTTAGGTTAGGTTTTGTTTGGTTTGGTTTGGTTTGCTTTGGTTTCGTTTTGTTAGGTTAAAATAGGTTAGGTTAGGTTAGGTTAGGTTTGCTTTGGTTTGGTTTGGTTTGGTTTGGTTTGGTTTGGTTTGGTTAGGTTAGGTTAGGTTAGGTTAGGTTAGGTTAGGTTAAGTTAGGTGAGGTGAGGTTAGGTTAGGTTAGGTTAGGTTCGGTTCGGCTCGGTTCGGTTCCGTTCGGTTCGGTTCGGTTCGGTTCGGTTCTGTTCCGTTCGGTTCGGTTCGGTTCGGTTCGGTTTGGTTCGGTTCGGTTAGGTTAGTTTAGGTTAGGTTAGGTTAGGTAAGGTTAGGTTATGTTAGGTTAGGTTAGGTTAGGTTTGGTTTGGTTTGGTTTGGTTTGTATTTGTTAGGTTAGGTTAGGTTAGGTAAGGTTAGGTTAGGTTAGGTTAGGTTTGGTTTGGTTTGGTTTGGTTTGTATTTGTTACGTTAGGTTAGGTTAGGTTAGGTTAGGTTAGGTTAGGTTAGGTTTTGTTTGGTTTGGTTTGGTTTGGTGTGGTTTGGTTTGGTTAGGTTAGCTTAGGTTAGGTCAGTTTAGGTTAGGTTAGGTTAGGTTAGGTGAGGTGAGGCGAGCTTAAGTTAAGTTAGGTTAGGTTAGGTTCAGTTCGGTTCGGTTCGGTTCGATTCGTTTCGATTCGGTTCGGTTCCATTCCGTTCGGTTCGGTTCGGTTCGGTTTGGTTCGATTCGGTTAGGTTAGTTTAGGTTAGGTTAGGTTAGGTTAGGTTAGGTTAGGTTAGGTTTGGTTTGACTTGGTTTGGTTTGGTTTGGTAAGTTTAGGTTAGGTTAGGTTAGGTTAGGTTATGTTAGGTTAGGTTAGGTTTGGTTTGGTTTGGTTTGGTTTGGTCAGGTTTGGCTTGGTGTGGTCTGGTCTGGTTTGGTTTGCTTTGGTTTGGTCTGGTTTGGTTAGGTTTGATCTGGTTTGGTTATGTTAGGTTCGGTTAGGTTAGTTTAGGTTAGGTTTGGTTTGGTTTGGTTTGGTTTGGTTTGGTTTGGATTGGTTTGGTTTGGTTTTGTTTGGTTTGGTTTCGATTGTTTTGGTTTGGTTTGGTTTGGTTTGGTTTGGTTTGGTTTGGTTTCGTTAGGTTAGGTTAGGTTAGGTTAGGTTAGGTTAGGTTAGGTTAGGTAGGTTTGGTTAGGTTTGGTTTAGTTTGGTATGGTATGATTTGGTTTTGTTAGGTTAGGTTATGTTAGGTTAGGTTAGGTTTGGTTTGGTTGGTTTGGTATGGTTCGGTTTGGTTTGGTTTGGTTAGGTTTGGTTAGGTTAGGTTAGGTTAGGTTACTTTAGGTTAGGTTAGGTTAGGTTAGGTTAGGTTAGGTTTGGTTTGGTTTGGTTTGGTTTGGTTATGGTTAGGTTAGGTTAGGTTAAGTTGGGTTAGGTTGGGTTAGGTTAGGTTAGGTTAGGTTAGGTTAGGTAAGGTTAGGTTAGGTTAGGTTCAGTTAGGTTAGGTTAGGTTTGGTTAGGTTAGGTTAGGTTATGTTAGTTTAGGTTAGGTTAGGTTAGGTTAGGTTAGGTTAGGTTAGGTTAGGTTAGGTTAGTTTCGGTTCGGTTCGGTTCGGTTCGGTCCCGTTCCGTTCGGTTCCGATCGGTTCGGTTCGGTTCGGTTTGGTTCGGTTCGGTTAGGTTAGTTTATGTTAGGTTAGGTTAGGTTAGGTTAGGTTAGGTTAGGTTAGGATAGGTTAGGTAAGGTTTGGTTTGGTTTGGTTTGGTTTGGTTTGGTTTGGTTAGGTTAGGTTAGATTAGGTTAGGTTAGGTTAGGTTAGGTTAAGTTAGGTGAGGTGAGGTTAAATTACGTTAGGTTAGGTTAGGTTAGGTTCGGTTCGGTTCGGTTGGGTTCCGTTCGGTTCGGTTCGGTTCAGTTCCGTTCCGTTCGGTTTCGTTCGGTTCGGTTCGGTTCGGTTCGGTTCGGTTTGGTTCGGTTCGGTTAGGTTAGTTTAGGTTACGTTAGGTTAGGGGAGGTTAGGTTATGTTAAGTTAGGTTATGTTAGGTTTGGTTTGGTTTGGTTTGTATTGGTTAGGTTAGGTTAGGTTAGGTTAGCTTAGGTTAGGTTAGGTTAGGTTAGGTTTGGTTTGGTTTGGTTTGGTTTAGTTTGGCTTGGTTTTGTTTGGTTAGGTTTGGCTTGGTTTGGTCTGGTCTGGTTTGATTTGTTTTGGTTTGGTCTGGTTTGGTTAGGTTTGCTTTGGTTTGGTTTGGTTTGGTTTGGTTTCGTTAGGTTAGGATAGGTTA
>NC_060140.1:790000-792500 GCF_021461385.2 Schistocerca piceifrons | reverse complement strand
TTGGTTTGGTCTGGTCTGGTTTGATTTGTTTTGGTTTGGTCTGGTTTGGTTAGGTTTGCTTTGGTTTGGTTTGGTTTGGTTTGGTTTCGTTAGGTTAGGATAGGTTAGGTTAGATTACGTTAGGTTATGTTAGGTTAGGTGAGGTTAGGTTAGGTTGGCTTATGTTAGGTTCGGGTCGGATCGGTTCGGTTCCGTTCGGTTCGGTACGGTTCGGTTCCGTTCCGTTCGGTTCCGTTCGGTTCGGTTCGGTTCTGTTTGGTTCGGTTCAGTTAGGTTACTTTAGGTTAGGTTAGGTTAGGTTAGGTTAGGTTAGGTTAGGTTTTGTTTGGTTTGGTTTGGTTTGCTTTGGTTTCGTTTTGTTAGGTTAAAATAGGTTAGGTTAGGTTAGGTTAGGTTTGCTTTGGTTTGGTTTGGTTTGGTTTGGTTTGGTTTGGTTTGGTTAGGTTAGGTTAGGTTAGGTTAGGTTAGGTTAGGTTAAGTTAGGTGAGGTGAGGTTAGGTTAGGTTAGGTTAGGTTCGGTTCGGCTCGGTTCGGTTCCGTTCGGTTCGGTTCGGTTCGGTTCGGTTCTGTTCCGTTCGGTTCGGTTCGGTTCGGTTCGGTTTGGTTCGGTTCGGTTAGGTTAGTTTAGGTTAGGTTAGGTTAGGTAAGGTTAGGTTATGTTAGGTTAGGTTAGGTTAGGTTTGGTTTGGTTTGGTTTGGTTTGTATTTGTTAGGTTAGGTTAGGTTAGGTAAGGTTAGGTTAGGTTAGGTTAGGTTTGGTTTGGTTTGGTTTGGTTTGTATTTGTTACGTTAGGTTAGGTTAGGTTAGGTTAGGTTAGGTTAGGTTAGGTTTTGTTTGGTTTGGTTTGGTTTGGTGTGGTTTGGTTTGGTTAGGTTAGCTTAGGTTAGGTCAGTTTAGGTTAGGTTAGGTTAGGTTAGGTGAGGTGAGGCGAGCTTAAGTTAAGTTAGGTTAGGTTAGGTTCAGTTCGGTTCGGTTCGGTTCGATTCGTTTCGATTCGGTTCGGTTCCATTCCGTTCGGTTCCGCTCGGTTCGGTTCGGTTCGGTTTGGTTCGATTCGGTTAGGTTAGTTTAGGTTAGGTTAGGTTAGGTTAGGTTAGGTTAGGTTAGGTTTGGTTTGACTTGGTTTGGTTTGGTTTGGTAAGTTTAGGTTAGGTTAGGTTAGGTTTGGTTATGTTAGGTTAGGTTAGGTTTGGTTTGGTTTGGTTTGGTTTGGTCAGGTTTGGCTTGGTGTGGTCTGGTCTGGTTTGGTTTGCTTTGGTTTGGTCTGGTTTGGTTAGGTTTGATCTGGTTTGGTTATGTTAGGTTCGGTTAGGTTAGTTTAGGTTAGGTTTGGTTTGGTTTGGTTTGGTTTGGTTTGGTTTGGTTTGGATTGGTTTGGTTTGGTTTTGTTTGGTTTGGTTTCGATTGTTTTGGTTTGGTTTGGTTTGGTTTGGTTTGGTTTGGTTTGGTTTCGTTAGGTTAGGTTAGGTTAGGTTAGGTTAGGTTAGGTTAGGTTAGGTAGGTTTGGTTAGGTTTGGTTTAGTTTGGTATGGTATGATTTGGTTTTGTTAGGTTAGGTTATGTTAGGTTAGGTTAGGTTTGGTTTGGTTGGTTTGGTATGGTTCGGTTTGGTTTGGTTTGGTTAGGTTTGGTTAGGTTAGGTTAGGTTAGGTTACTTTAGGTTAGGTTAGGTTAGGTTAGGTTAGGTTAGGTTTGGTTTGGTTTGGTTTGGTTTGGTTATGGTTAGGTTAGGTTAGGTTAAGTTGGGTTAGGTTGGGTTAGGTTAGGTTAGGTTAGGTTAGGTTAGGTAAGGTTAGGTTAGGTTAGGTTCAGTTAGGTTAGGTTAGGTTTGGTTAGGTTAGGTTAGGTTAGGTTATGTTAGTTTAGGTTAGGTTAGGTTAGGTTAGGTTAGGTTAGGTTAGGTTAGGTTAGGTTAGTTTCGGTTCGGTTCGGTTCGGTTCGGTCCCGTTCCGTTCGGTTCCGATCGGTTCGGTTCGGTTCGGTTTGGTTCGGTTCGGTTAGGTTAGTTTATGTTAGGTTAGGTTAGGTTTGGTTAGGTTAGGTTAGGTTAGGATAGGTTAGGTAAGGTTTGGTTTGGTTTGGTTTGGTTTGGTTTGGTTTGGTTAGGTTAGGTTAGATTAGGTTAGGTTAGGTTAGGTTAGGTTAAGTTAGGTGAGGTGAGGTTAAATTACGTTAGGTTAGGTTAGGTTAGGTTCGGTTCGGTTCGGTTGGGTTCCGTTCGGTTCGGTTCGGTTCAGTTCCGTTCCGTTCGGTTTCGTTCGGTTCGGTTCGGTTCGGTTCGGTTCGGTTTGGTTCGGTTCGGTTAGGTTAGTTTAGGTTACGTTAGGTTAGGGTAGGTTAGGTTATGTTAAGTTAGGTTATGTTAGGTTTGGTTTGGTTTGGTTTGTATTGGTTAGGTTAGGTTAGGTTAGGTTAGCTTAGGTTAGGTTAGGTTAGGTTAGGTTTGGTTTGGTTTGGTTTGGTTTAGTTTGGCTTGGTTTTGTTTGGTTAGGTTTGGCT
>NC_060140.1:775000-777500 GCF_021461385.2 Schistocerca piceifrons | reverse complement strand
GGTTCGGTTCGGTTTGGTTCGGTTGGGTTAGGTTAGTTTAGGTTAGGTTAGGTTAGGTTAGGTTAGGTTATGTTTGGTTAGGTTAGGTTAGGTTGAGTTTGGTTTGGTTTGGTTTGGTTTGGATAGGTTAGGTTAGGTTACGTTAGGTTAGGTTAGGTTAGGTTAGGTTTGGTTTCGTTTGGTTTGGTTTGGTTTGGTTTGGTTTGGTTAGGTTTCGCTTGGCTTGGTTTGGTCTGGTTTGGTTTCTTTTAGTTTGGTTTGGTTTGGTTAAGTTTGGTTAGGTTAGGTTAGGTTAGGTTAGGTTATGTTAGGTTAGGTTAGGTTAGGTTAGGATAGGTTAGGTTAGGTTAGGTTAGGTAAGGTTTGGTTTGGTTTGGTTTGGTTTGGTTTGGTTTGGTCTGGTTTCGTATGGTTTTGTTTGGTTTGGTTTGGTTAGGTTAGGTTAGGTTAGGTTAGGTTAGGTTAGGATGGGTTTGGTTGGGTTGGTTTGGGTTAGGTTAGGTTAGGTTAGGTTAGGTTAGGTTAGGTTTTGTTTGGTTTGGATTGGTTAGGTTTGGTTAGGTTATTTTAGGTTAGGTTAGGTTAGTTTAATTTAGGTTAGGTTTTGTTTGGTTTGGTTTGGTTTGGTTTGGTTTGGTTTGGTTAGGTTAGGTTAGATTAGGTTAGGTTAGGTTAGGTTAGGTTAAGTTAGGTGAGGTGAGGTTAAATTAGGTTAGGTTAGGTTAGGTTAGGTTCGGTTCGGTTCGGTTCAGTTCCGTTCGGTTCGGTTCGGTTCAGTTCCGTTCCGTTCGGTTTCGTTCGGTTCGGTTCAATTCGGTTCGGTTTGGTTCGGTTCGGTTAGGTTAGTTTAGGTTACGTTAGGTTAGGGTAGGTTAGGTTATGTTAAGTTAGGTTATGTTAGGTTTGGTTTGGTTTGGTTTGTATTGGTTAGGTTAGGTTAGGTTAGGTTAGGTTAGGTTAGCTTAGGTTAGGTTAGGTTAGGTTAGGTTTGGTTTGGTTTGGTTTGGTTTAGTTTGGCTTGGTTTTGTTTGGTTAGGTTTGGCTTGGTTTGGTCTGGTCTGGTTTGATTTGTTTTGGTTTGGTCTGGTTTGGTTAGGTTTGCTTTGGTTTGGTTTGGTTTGGTTTCGTTAGGTTAGGATAGGTTAGGTTAGATTACGTTAGGTTATGTTAGGTTAGGTGAGGTTAGGTTAGGTTAGCTTAGGTTAGGTTCGGTTCGGATCGGTTCGGTTCCGTTCGGTTCGGTACGGTTCGGTTCCGTTCCGTTCGGTTCCGTTCGGTTCGGTTCGGTTCGGTTCGGTTCGGTTCTGTTCCGTTCGGTTCGGTTCGGTTCGGTTTGGTTCGGTTCGGTTAGGTTAGTTTAGGTTAGGTTAGGTTAGGTAAGGTTAGGTTATGTTAGGTTAGGTTAGGTTAGGTTTGGTTTGGTTTGGTTTGGTTTGTATTTGTTAGTTTAGGTTAGGTTAGGTTAGGTTAGGTATAGGTTAGGTTAGGTTTGGTTTGGTTTGGTTTGGTTTGGCTTGGTTTTGTTTGGTTAGGTTTGGCTTGGTTTCGTCTGGTCTGGTTTGATTTGTTTTGGTTTGGTCTGGGTTGGTTAGGTTTGATCTGGTTTGGTTATGTTAGGTTAGTTTAGGTTAGGTTTGGTTTGGTTTGGTTTGGTTTGGTTTGGTTTGGTTTGGTTTGGTTAGGTTAGGTTAGGTTACGTTAGGTTTCGTTAGGTTAGGTTAGGTTAGGTTAGGTTAGGTTTGGTTTTGTTTGGTTTGGTTTGGTTTGGTTTCGTATCGTTTGGTTTGGTTCGGTTTGGTTTGGTTCGGTTTGGTTTGGTTTGGTTTCGTTAGGTTATGTTTGGTTAGGTTAGGTTAGGTTAGGTTAGGTTAGGTTATGTTAGGTTTGGTTAGGTTGGGTAGGTTTGGTTAGGTTAGGTTTGGTTTGGTATGGTATGATTTGGTTTTGTTAGGTTAGGTTAGGTTAGGTTAGGTTTGGTTTGGTTTGGTTGGTTTGGTTTGGTTCGGTTTGATTTGGGTTGGTTAGGTTTGGTTGTGTTTGTTTAGGTTTGGGTAGGTTAGGTTAGGTTAGGTTAGGTTAGCTTATGTTAGGTTAGGTTAGGTTAGGTTAGGTCAGGTTAGGTTAGGTTTGGTTTGGGTTGGTTTGGTTTGGTCTAGTTTGGTTTGTTTGGTTTGATTTGGTTTGGTTTGGTTTGGTTAGGTTAGTTTAGGTTAGGTTATGTTAGGTTAGGGTGGGTTAGATTAGTTAGGTTAGGTTAGGTGAGGTAAGGTTAGGTTAGGTTAGGTTAGGTTAGGTTAGGCTAGGTTAGGTTAGGCTAGGCTAGGCTATGCTAGGCTAGGTTAGGCTAGGCTAGGCTAGGCTAGGCTATGCTATGCTAGGATAGGGTAGGCTAGTTTAGTTTAGGCTAGGTTAGGCTCGGTTCAGTTGGTTTGGGTTGGGTTGGGTTGGGTTGGGTTGGGTTGGGTTGGGTTGGGTTGCGTTGGGTTGGGTTGCGTTATGT
>NC_060140.1:752500-755000 GCF_021461385.2 Schistocerca piceifrons | reverse complement strand
TGTTTGGTTAGGTTTGGTTTTGTTTGGTCTGGTCTGGTTTGATTTGTTTTGGTATGGTCTGGTTTGGTTAGGTTTGATCTGGTTTGGTTATGTTAGGTTAGTTGAGGTTAGGTTTGGTTTGGTTTGGTTTCGTTTGGTTTCGTTAGGTTAGGTTAGGTTAGGTTAGGTTACGTTAGGTTAGGTTAGGTTAGGTTAGGTTTGGTTTGGTTTGGTTTGGTTTGGTTTGGTTTGGTTTGGTTTCGTTTGGTTTGGTTTGGTTTCGTTTGGTTTGGTTTGTTTTGGTTTGGTTTGGTTTGGTTTGGTTTGGTTTGGTTTCGTTATGTTAGGTTAGGTTAGGTTAGGTTAGGTTAGGTTAGGTTTGGTTAAGTTGGGTAGGTTTGGTTAGGTTTGGTTTGGTTTGGTATGGTATGATTTTATTTTGTTAGGTTAGGTTAGGTTAGGTTAGGTTTGGTTTGTTTGGTTGGTTTGGTTTGGTTCGGTTTGCTTTGGTATGGTTAGGTTTGGTTAGGTTTGATTAGGTTTGGGTAGGTTAGGTTACGTTAGGCTAGGTTAGATTATGTTAGGTTAGGTTACGTTAGGTCAGGTTAGGTTAGGTTTGGTTAGGTTAGGTTTGGTTTGGGTTGGTTTGGTTTGGTCTGGTTTGGTTTGGTTTGATTTGGTTTGGTTTGGTTTGGTTTGGTTAGGTTAGGTTAGGTTAGGTTAGGTTAGGGTGGGTTAGATTAGGTTAGGTTGGGTTAGGTGAGATAAGGTTAGGTTACATTAGGTTAGGTTAGGTTAGGCTAGGTTAGGTTAGGCTAGGCTAGGCTATGCTCGGCTAGGTTAGGCTAGGCTAGGCTAGGCTATGCTAGGCTAGGATAGGGTAGGCTAGTTTAGTTTAGGCTAGGTTAGGCTCGGTTGAGTTGGGTTGGGTTGGGTTGGGTTGGGTTGGGTTGGGTTGGTTTGGGTTGGGTTGGGTTGCGTTGGGTTGGGTTGTGTTGTGTTAGGTTGTGTTTTGTTGGATTGCGTTGGGTTGTGTTGTGTTAGGTTGCGTTTGCTTGGGTTGTGTTGGGTTGGGTTGGGTTGGGTTAGGTTAGGTTAGGTTAAATTAGGTTAGGGTTGATTAAATTAGGTTAGGTTAGGTTAGGTTAGGTTTGGTTTGGTTTGGTTTGGTTTGGATCGTTTGGTTTGGTTTGGTTGGTTTCGTTTGGTTTGGTTTGGTTTGACTTCGTTTGGTTTGGTTTCGTTTAGTTTGGTTTATTTTGGTTTGGTTTGGTTTGGTTTGGTTTGGTTAGGTTAGGTTAGGTTGGGTTAGGTTAGGTTAGGTTAGTTTGGGTTAGGTTGGTTTGGGTTGGGTTAGGTTAGGTTAGGTTAGGTTAGGTTAGGTTAGGTTAGGTTAGGTTCGGTTCGGTTAGGTTCGGTTAGGTTAGGTTAGGTTAGGTTAGGTTAGGTTAGGTTTTGTTTGGTTTGGTTTTGTTTTGTTTGGTTTTGTTTTGTTAGGTTAAGATAGGTTAGGTTAGGTTAGGTTAGGTTTGCTTTGGTTTCGTTTGGTTTGGTTTGGTTTGGTTTAGTTAGGTGTGGTTAGGTTAGGTTAGGTTAGGTTTGGTTAGGTTAGGTTAGGTTAGGTTAGGTTAGGTTATGTTACGTTAGGTTAGGTTCGGTTCGGTTAGGTTCGGTTAGGTTAGGTTAGGTTAGGTTAGGTTAGGTTAGGTTAGGTTAGGATTTGTTTGGTTTGGTTTTGTTTTGTTTGGTTTTGTTTTGTTAGGTTAAGATAGGTTAGGTTAGGTTATGTTAGGTTTGGTTTGGTTTCGTTGGTTTGGTTTGGTTTGGTTTGGTTTGGTTCGGTTTGGTTAGGTTTGGTTAGGTTAGTTTAGGTTAGGTTACTTTAGGTTAGGTTAGGTTAGCTTAGGTTACGTTAGCTTATGTTATGTTAGGTTAGGTTAGCTTAGGTTAGATTAGTTTAGGTTAGGTTATGTTTGGTTTCGTTAGGTTTGGTATGGTTTGGTTTTGGTTTGGTTTGGTTTGGTTGGTTTGGTTTGGTTTGGTTTTTTTTGGTTTGGTTTGGTTTGGTTTGGTTTCGTTAGGTGTGGTTAGGTTAGGTTAGGTTAGGTCAGGTTAGGATCGGTTCGGTTCGGTTCGTTTCGGTTCGGTTCGGTTCCGTTCCATTCGGTTCCGCTCGGTTCGGTTCGGTTCGGTTTGGTTCGATTCGGTTAGGTTAGTTTAGGATAGGTTAGGTTACGTTAGGTTAGGTTAGGTTAGGTTAGGTTTGGTTGGTTTGGTAGGTATGGTTTGGTAAGGTTAGGATAGGTTAGGTTATGTAAGGTTAGGTTAGGTTAGGTTAGGTTTGGTTTCATTTGGTTTCGTTTGGTTTGGTTTGGTTAGGTTTGGCTTGGTTTGGTCTGGTCTGGTTTGGTTTGTTTTGGTTTGGTCTGGTTTGGTTAGGTTTGATCTGGTTTGGTTATGTTAAGTTCGGTTAGGTCAGTTTAAATTAGGTTTGGCTTGGTTTGATTTGGTTTGGTTTGGT
>NC_060140.1:727500-730000 GCF_021461385.2 Schistocerca piceifrons | reverse complement strand
GGTAGGTTTGGTTGGGTTTGGTTTGGTTTGGTATGGTATGATTTGGTTTTGTTAGGTTAGGTTGGGTTAGGTTAGGTTTGGTTTGGTTTGGTTGGTTTGGTTTGGTTCGGTTTGCTTTGGTTTGGTTAGGTTTGGTTAGGTTTGGTTAGGTTTGGGTAGGTTAGGTTACGTTAGGTTAGGTTAGATTATGTTAGGTTAGGTTAGGTTAGGTCAGGTTAGGTTAGGTTTGGTTAGGTTAGGTTTGGTTTGGGTTGGTTTGGTTTGGTCTGGTTTGGTTTGGTTTGGTTTGATTTGGTTTGGTTTGGTTTGGTTTGGTTTGGTTAGGTTAGGTTAGGTTAGGTTAGGTTAGGTTAGGGTGGGTTAGATTAGGTTAGGTTAGGTTAGGTGAGGTAAGGTTAGGTTACGTTATGTTAGGTTAGGTTAGGCTAGGTTAGGTTACGCTAGGCTAGGCTATGCTCGGCTAGGTTAGGCTAGGCTAGGCTAGGCTAGGATAGGGTAGGCTAGTTTAGTTTAGGCTAGGTTAGGCTCGGTTGGGTTGGGTTGGGTTGGGTTGGGTTGGGTTGGGTTGGGTTGGGTTGGTTTGGGTTGGGTTGGGTTGCGTTGGGTTGGGTTGTGTTGTGTTATGTTGTGTTTTGTTGGGTTGCGTTGGGTTGGGTAGTGTTGGGTTGCGTTTGCTTGGGTTGTGTTGGGTTGGGTTTGGTTTGGATTGGTTTGGTTTGGTTTGGTCTGGTTTCGTATGGTTTGGTTTGGTTTGGTTTGGTTTGGTTAGGTTAGGTTAGGTTAGGTTAGGTTAGGTTAGGTTACGTTAGGTTAGGTTCGGCTCGGTTAGGTTCGGTTCGGTTAGGTTAGGTTAGGTTAGGTTAGGTTAGGTTACGTTAGGTTAGGTTTTGTTTGGTTTGGTTTTGTTTTCTTTGGTTTTGGTTTGTTCGGTTAAAATAGGTTAGGTTAGGTTAGATTAGGTTTGCTTTGGTTTGGTTTGGTTTGGTTTGGTTTGGTTTGGTTAGGTGTGGTTAGGTTAGGTTAGGTTAGGTTAGGTTAGGTTAGGTTAGGTTAGGTTAGGTTATGCTAGGTTAGGTTAGGTTAGGTTAGGTTGGGTAGGTTTGTTTGGGTTTAGATTGGTTTGGTTTGGTTTGATTTGGTTTTATTAGGTTAGGTTAGGTTAGGTTTGGTTTGGTTTCGTTTCTTTTGGTTTGTTTTGGTTTCGTTTGGTTTGGTTTGGTTTCGTTTTGTTTGGTTTGGTTTGGTTTGGTATGGTGTGGTTTGGTTAGGTTTGGTTTGGTTAGGTTTGGTTTGGTTTGGTTTGGTTTGGTTTCGTTAGGTTAGGTTAGGTTAGGTTGGGTTAGCTTAGGTTAGGTTGGGTAGGTTTGGTTAGGTTTGGTTTAGTTTGGTATGGTATGATTTGGTTTTGCTAGGTTAGGTTAGGTTAGGTTAGGTTTGTTTTGGTTTCGTTGGTTTGGTTTGGTTTGGTTTGGTTTGGTTTGGTTTGGTTTGGTTAGGTTTGGTTAGGTTAGTTTAGGTTAGGTTACTTTAGGTTAGGTTAGGTTAGCTTAGGTTATGTTAGCTTATGTTATGTTAGGTTAGGTTAGGTTAGGTTAGGTTAGGTTTGGTTAGATTAGTTTAGGTTAGGTTAAGTTTGGTTTCGTTTGGTTTGGTATGGTTTGGTTTTGGTTTGGTTTGGTTTGGTTGGTTTGGTTTGGTTTGGTTTGGTTTGGTTTGATTTGGTTTCGTTAGGTGTGGTTAGGTTAGGTTAGGTTAGGTCAGGTTAGGTTTTGTTTGGTTTGGTTTGGTTTGGTTTGATTTGGTTTGGTTTGGTTAGGTTAGGTTAGGTTAGGTTAGATTAGGATAGGTTAGGTTAGGTTAGGTGAGGTGAGTTGAGGTTTGGTTAGGTTAGGTTAGGTTAGGTTAGGTTCGGTTCGGTTCAGTTCGGATCGTTTCAGTTCGGTTCGGTTCCGTTCCGTGCGGTTCCGCTCGGTTCTTTTCGGTTCGGTTTGGTTCGATTCGGTTAGGTTAGTTTAGGATAGGTTAGGTTACGTTCGGTTACGTTATGTTAGGTTAGGTTAGGTTAGGTTAGGTTTGGTTGGTTTGGTTTGGTTTGGTTTGGTAAGGTTAGGATAGGTTAGGTTAGGTAAGGTTAATTTAGGTTAGGATAGGTTAGGTTAGGTAAGGTTAATTTCGGTTAGGTTAGGTTAGGTTTGGTTTCGTTTGGTTTGGTTTGGTTTCGTTTGGTTTGGTTAGGTTTGGCTTGGTTTGGTCTGGTCTGGTTTGGTATGTTTTGGTTTGGTCTGGTTTGGTAAGGTTTGATCTGGTTTGGTTATGTTAGGTTCGGTTAGGTCAGTTTAGGTTAGGTTTGGCTTGGTTTGGTTTGGTTTGGTTTGGTTTGGTTTGGTTAGGTTAATTTAGGTTAGGTTAGGTTAGGTTAGGTTAGGTTAGGTTTGGTTTGGTTTGGTTTGGTTTGGTTTTGTTTGGTTTCGTTTGATTTGTTTTGTTTTGGTTTGGTTTG
>NC_060140.1:702500-705000 GCF_021461385.2 Schistocerca piceifrons | reverse complement strand
CGTTTGGTTTCGTTTGGTTTGGTTTCATTTAGTTTGGTTTATTTTGGTTTGGTTTGGTTTGGTTTGGTTTGGTTTGGTTTGGTTTGGTTTGGTTTGGTTTGGTTTGGTTTGGTTAGGTTAGGTTGGGTTAGGTTAAGTTAGGTTAGTTTGGGTTAGGTTGGTTTGGGTTGGGTTAGGTTAGGTTAGGTTAGGTTAGGTTAGGTTAGGTTAGGTTAGGTTAGGTTAGGTTCGGTTCGGTTAGGTTCGGTTAGGTTAGGTTAGGTTAGGTTAGGTTAGGTTAGGTTATGTTAGGTTAGGTTTTGTTTGGTTTGGTTTGGTTTTGTTTGGTTTAGTTTTGTTAGGTTAATATAGGTTAGGTTAGGTTAGGTTAGGTTTGCTTTGGTTTGATTTGGTTTGGTTTGGTTTGGTTAGGTGTGGTTAGGTTAGGTTAGGTTAGGTTAGGTTAGGTTAGGTTACGTTTGGTTTCGTTTGGTTTGGTTTCGTTTGGTTTGGTTTGGTTTGGTTTGGTTTGGTTTGGTTTGGTTTGGTTTGGTTTCGTTAGGTTAGGTTAGGTTAGGTTAGGTTAGGTTAGGTTAGCTTATGTTAGGTTAGGTCAGGTTAGGTTAGGTTAGGTTAGGTTGGGTAGGTTTGTTTGGGTTTGGTTTGGTTTGGTTTGGTTTGATATAGTTTTATTAGGTTAGGTTAGGTTAGGTTTGGTTTGGTTTGGTTTGGTTTGGTTTCGTTTGGTTTGGAAGGTTAGGTTAGGTTATGTTTTGTTTGGTTTGGTTTGGTTTGGTTTGGATTTGTTTTGTTAGGTTAAAATAGGTTAGGTTAGGTTAGGTTAGGTTTGCTTTGGTTTGGTTTGGTTTGGTTTGGTTTGGTTAGGTGTGGTTAGGTTATGTTATTTTAGGTTAGGTTAGGTTGGGTTAGGTTAGGTTAGGTTAGGTTAGGTTAGGTTTGGTTTGGTTTGGTTTGGTTTGGTTTGGTTTGGTTTGATTTGGTTTCGTTTGGTTTCGTTTGGTTTGGTTTGGTTTGGTTTGGTTTGGTTTGGTTTGGTTTCGTTAGGTTAGGTTAGGTTAGGTTAGGTTAGGTTAGGTTAGGTTATGTTAAGTTAGGTTAGGTTAGGTTAGGTTGGGTAGGTTTGGTTGGGTTTGGTTTGGTTTGGTTTGGTTTGATTTGGTTTTATTAGGTTAGGTTAGCTTAGGTTTGGTTTGGTTTGGTTTGGTTTGGTTTGGTTTGGTTTCGATTGGTTTGGTTTGGTTTCGTTTCGTTTGGTTTGGTTTGGTTTGGTTTGGTTTGGTTTGGTTTGGTTTGATTTAGTTTGGTATGGTTTCGTTTGGTTAGGTTAGGTTATGTTAGGTTAGGTTAGGTTAGGTAGGTTTGGTTAGGTTTCGTTTAGTTTGGTATGGTATGATTTGGTTTTGTTAGGTTAGGTTAGGTTAGGTTTGGTTTGGTTTGGTTTGGTTTGGTTGGTTTGGTTTGGTTTGGTATGGTTTGGTTTGGTTTGGTTAGGTTTGGTTAGGTTAGGTTAGGTTAGGTTACCTTAGGTTAGGTTAGGTTAGGTTAGGTTAGGTTAGGTTAGGTATGGTTTGGTTTGGTTTGGTTTGGTTGGGTTTGGTTTGGTTGGGTTAGGCTAGGTTAAGTTGGGTTAGGTTGGGTTGGGTTGGGTTAGGTTAGGTTAGGTTAGGTTAGGTTAGGTAAGGTTAGGTTAGGTTAGGTTCGGTTAGGTTAGGTTAGGTTAGGTTAGGTTAGGTTAGTTTAGGTTACTTTAGGTTAGGTTAGGGAAGGTTAGGTTAGGTTATGTTAGGTTTGGTTTGGTTTGGTTTGGTTTGGTTTGGTTGGGATTGGTTTGGTTTGGTTAGGTTAGTTTAGGTTAAGTTGGGTTAGGTTGGGTTGGGTTGGGTTAGGTTAGGTTAGGTCAGGTTAGGTTAGGTTAGGTTAGGTTAGGTTAGGTTAGGTTTGGTTATGTTAGGTAAGGTTTGGTTTGGTTTGGTTTGGATTGGTCTGGATTCGTATGGCTTGGTTTGGTTTGGTTTGGATAGGTTAGATTAGGTTAGGTTAGGTTAGGTTAGGTTAGGTTAGGTTGGGTTTGGTTGGGTTGGTTTGGGTTAGGTTAGGTTAGGTTAGGTTAGGTTAGATTAGGTTAGGTTTGGTTTGGTTTGGTTTGATTTGGTTTTGTTTGGTTTGGTTGGTTTCATTTTTTTTGGTTTGATTTGGTTTCATTTGGTTTGGTTTTGTTTAGTCTGGTTTATTTTTTTTGGTTTGGTTTGGTTTGGTTTGGTTTGTTTGGTTTGGTTAGGTTAGGTTAGGTTGGGTTAGGTTAGGTTAGGTTAGTTTGGGGTAGGTTGGGTTCGGTTGGGTTAGGTTAGGTTAAGTTAGGTTAGGTTAGGTTAGGTTAGGTTCGGTTAGGTCCGGTTTGGTTGGATAGGTTTGGTTTTGTTTGGTTTTTTTGGTTTGGTTTGATTTTGTTTCATTAGGTTAGGTTAGGTTAGGTTTGGTTTGGATTGGTTTGGTTTGGTTT
>NC_060140.1:507500-512500 GCF_021461385.2 Schistocerca piceifrons | reverse complement strand
GTTTATTTTGGTTTGGTTTCGTTAGGTTAGGTTAGGTTAGGTTAGGTTAGGTTCGTTTAGGTTAGGTTAGGTTAATTTAGGTTAGCTTGGGTATGTTTGGTTAGGTTTGGTTTGGTTTGGTATGGTATGATTTGGTTTTGTTACGTTAGGTTAGGTTAGGTTAGGTTTAGTTTGGTTTGGTTGGTTCGGTTTAGTTTGGTTTGGTTTGGTTTGGTTTGGTTAGGTTTGGTTAGGTTAGGTTAGCTTAGGTTAGTTTAGGTTAGGTCAGGTTAGGTTAGGTTCGGTTAGGTTAGGTCTGGTTAGGTTAGGTTTGGTTTGGTTTGGTTTGGTTTGGTTTTGGTTTCGATTTGTTTAGTTTGGTTTGGTTTGGTTTGGTTTGGTTTGGTTTGGTTTGGTTTGGTAAGGTTAGGTTAGGTTAGGTTAGGTTAGGTTAGGTTAGCTTAGGTTTGGTTAAGTTAGGTTAGGTTAGGTTTGGTTTGGTTTGGTTTGGTTTTCTTCGCCTAGGTTACGTTAGGTTTGGTTTGCATTGGTTTGGTTTGGTTTGGTTTGGTTTGGTTTCGTTTGGTTAGGATTGGTTAGGTTAGGTTAGGTTAGTATAGGTTAGGTTAGGTTAGGTTAGGTTAGGTTAGGTTAGGTTAGGTTATTTTAGGTTTGGTTTGGTTTGGTTTGGTTTGGTTTGGTTTGGTTTGGTTAGGTTGGGTTTATTTTGGGTTAGGTTGGGTTGGGTTGGGTTACGTTATGTTAGGTTAGGTTAGGTTATGTTAGGTTAGGGTAGGTTAGGTTAGGTTAGGTTAGGTTTGATTAGGTTTGGTTAGGTTTCGTTTGTTTTGGTTTGGTTAAGTTTGGTTTGGTTAGGTTCGGTTCGGTTTGGTTTGCTTTGATTTGTTTAGGTTTGGTTAGGTATGGATAGGTTAGGATAGGTTAGGTTAGGTTAGATTACGATAGGTTGGTTAGGTTAGGTCAGGTTAGATTAGGTTAGATTAGGTTAGGTTTGGTTTGGTTTGGTTTGGTTTGGTTTGGTTAGGATAGGTTAGGTAATGTTAGGTTAGGTTAGATTAGGTTAGGTTAGGTTAAGTTAGGTTAGGTTATGTCAGATTAGGTTAGGTTGGGTTAGGTTTGGTTAGGTTTGGTTTGGTTTGGTTTGTTTTGGTTTTGTTAGGTTAGGTTAGGTTAGGTTAGGTTAGGTTTGGTTTGGTTTGCTTTGGTTTGGTTTGGTTTGGTTTGGTTAGGTTAGGTTAGGTTAGGTTAGGTTAAGTTGGGTTAGGTTGGGTTGGGTTGGGTTAGGTTAGGTTCGGTTAGGTTAGGTTAGGTAACGATAGGATAGGTTAGGTTTGGTTTGGTTTCGTTTGGTTTGGTTTTGTTAGGTTAGGTTACGTTAGGTTAGGTTTGCATTGGTTTGGTTTGGTTTGGTTTGGTTTGGTTTGGATTGGTTTGGCTAGGTTTGGTTAGGTTAGGTTAGGTTAGGATAGTATAGGTTAGGTTAGGTTAGGTTAAATCAAGTTAGGTTAGGTTAAGTTTGGTTTGGTTTGGTTTGGTTTTGTTTGGTTTGGTTTTGTTCGCTTTGGTTTGGTTTCGTGTGGTTTGGTTTGGTTTGCTTTGGTTTGGTTAGGTGGGTTTATGTTGGGTTAGGTTGGGTTGGGTTGGGTTACATTACGTTAGGTTACGTTAGGTTATGTTAGGTTAGGTTTGGTTAGGTTAGGTTAGGTTAGGTTAGGTTTGATTAGGTTTGGTTAGGTTTGGTTTGTTTTGGTTTGGTTTGGTTTGCTTTGGTTAGGTTTGGTTTGGTTTGGTTTGCTTTGGTTTGTTTAGGTTTGGTTAGGTTTGGGTAGGTTAGGTTAGGTTAGGTTGGGTTTGATTAGGTTAGGTTAGGTTAGGTTAGGTCAGGTTAGGTTAGGTTAGGTTGCATTAGGTTTGGTTTGGTTTGGTTTGGTTTGGTTTGGTTTGGTTAGGATAGGTTAGGTTAGGTTAGGTTAGGTTCGATTAGGTTAGGTTAGGTTAAGTTAGGTTAGGTTATGTCAGGTTAGGGTAGGTTGGGTTAGGGTGGTTAGGTTTGGTTTGATTTGCTTTGGTTTGGATTTGTTAGGTTAGGTTAGGTTAGGTTAGGTTTGGTTTGGTTTGGTTTGGTTTGGTTGGTTTGGTTAGGTGTGGTTAGGTTAGGTTAGGTTAGGTTTTGTATGGTTTGGTTTGGTTTGGTTTGGTTTGGTTTGGTTAGTTTAGGTTAGGTTAAGTTGGGTTAGGTTAGGTTAGGTTAGGTTAGGTTAGGTTAGGTTTGGTTTGGTTTGGTTTGGTTTGGTTTGGTTTGGTTTGGTTTGGTTTGGTTTGGTTTGGTTTGGTTTGGTTTCGTTTGGTTTGGTTTCGTTTGGTTGGGTTTGGTTTGGTTTGGTTTGGTTTGGTTTCGTTAGGTTAGGTTAGGTTAGGTTAGGTTAGGTTAGGTTAGGTTAAGTTAGGTTAGGTTAGGTTAGGTTGGGTAGGTTTGGTTGGGTTTGGTTTGGTTTGGTTTGGTTTGATTTGGTTTTATTAGGTTAGGTTAGGTTAGGTTTGGTTTGGTTTGGTTTGGTTTGGTTTGGTTTCGTTTGGTTTGGTTTGGTTTCGTTTGGTTTGGTTTCGTTTGGTTTCGTTTGGTTTGGTTTGGTTTCGTTTGGTTTGGTTTGGTTTGGTTTGGTTTGCTTTTGTTTGGTTTGATTTGGTTTGGTTTGGTTTCATTAGGTTAGGTTATGTTAGGTTAGGTTAGGTTAGGTTACATTAGGTTAGGTTAGTTTGGGTTAGGTTGCGTTGGGTTAGGTTAGGTTAATTTAAGTTGGTTAGGTTAAGTTAGATTAGGTTAGGTTAGGTTAGGTTTGGTTCCGTTAGGTTCAGTTAGGTTGGGTCAGGTTAGGTTAGGTTAGGTTAGGTTTGGTTTGGTTACGTTCGGTTAGGTTAGGTCATGTTAGGTTAGGTTAGGTTAGGTTAGGTTAGGTTAGGTTTGGTTTGGTTCAGTTTGGTTTGGTTTGGTTTGGTTTGGTATGGTTTCGTTTGGTTTGGTTTGCTTTAGTTAGATTAGGTTAGGTTAGGTTAGGTTAGGTTAGGTAAGATCAGGTTAGGTTAGGTTAGGTTTTGTTTGGTTTGTTTTGGTTTGGTTTGGTTTGGTTAGTGTTAGGTTAGGTTATGTTAGGTTAGGTTCGGTTCTTTTCGTTCGGTTCGGTTCGGTTCCTTTCGGTTCCGTTGTGTTCAGTTCGGTTCGGTAAGGTTAGTTTAGGTTAGGTTAGGTTAGGTTAGGTTAGGTTAGGTTAGGTTAAGTTAGGTTAGGTTAGGTTAGGTTGGGTAGGTTTGGTTAGGGTTGGTTTGGTTTGGTATGGTATGATTTGGTTTTGTCAGGTTAGGTTAGGTTAGGTTTGGTTAGGTTAGGTTAGGTTAGGTTAGGTTGGATAGGTTTGGTTAGGTTTGTTTTGGTTTGGTATGGTATGATTTGGTTTTGTTAGGTTAGGTTAGGTTAGGTTTGGTTTGGTTTGGTTGGTTTGGTTTGGTTTGGTTTTGGTTTCGTTTGGTTTCGTTTGGTTTGGTTAGGTTTGGTTAGGTAAGGTTAGGTTAGGTTAGGCTAGGTTAGGTTAGGTTACGTTAGGTTTGGTTTGGTTTTGTTTGGTTTGGTTTGGTTTGGTTTTGTTAGGTTAAGTTAGGTTAGGTTAGGTTTGCATTGGTTTGGTTTGGTTTGGTTTGGTTTGGTTTGGTTAGGTTTGGTTAGGTTAGGTTAGTATAGGTTAGGTTAGGTTAGGTTAGGTTAGGTTAGGTTAGGTTTGATTAGGTTAGGTTTGGTTTGGTTTGGTTTGTGTTGGTTTGGTTTGGTTTGTTGTGGTTTGGTTTGGTTTGGTTTGGTTTGGTTTGGTTTGGTTTGGTTAGGTTGGGTTTAGGTTGGGTTAGGTTGGGTTGGGTTGGGTTAGGTTAGGTTAGGTTAGGTTAGGTTATGTTAGGTTAGGGTAGGTTAGGTTAGGTTGGGTTAGGGTAGGTTTGATAAGGTTTGGTTAGTTTGGGTTTGGTTTGGTTTGGTTTAGTTTCGTTTCGTTTTGATTGGTTTGGTTTCGTTTCGTTTAGTTTGGTTTCGTTTGGTTTGGTTTGGTTTGGTTTGGTTTGGTTTCGTATGGTTTGGTGTGGTTTGGTTTGGTATGGTTTGGTTTGGTGTATTTTGGTTTGGTTTCGTTAGGTTAGGTTAGGTTAGGTTCGTTTAGGTTAGGTTAGGTTAATTTAGGTTAGCTTGGGTAGGTTTGGTTAGGTTTGGTTTGGTTTGGTATGGTATGATTTGGTTTTGTTACGTTAGGTTAGGTTAGGTTAGGTTTAGTTTGGTTTGGTTGGTTTGGTTTAGTTTGGTTTGGTTTGGTTTGGTTTGGTTAGGTTTGGTTAGGTTAGGTTAGCTTAGGTTAGTTTAGGTTAGGTCAGGTTAGGTTAGGTTCGGTTAGGTTAGGTCAGGTTAGGTTAGGTTTGGTTTGGTTTGGTTTGGTTTGGTTTTGGTTTCGATTTGTTTGGTTTGGTTTGGTTTGGTTTGGTAAGGTTAGGTTAGGTTAGGTTAGGTTAGGTTAGGTTAGGTTAGCTTAGGTTTGGTTAAGTTAGGTTAGGTTAGGTTTGGTTTGGTTTGGTTTGGTTTTCTTCGGCTAGGTTACGTTAGGTTTGGTTTGCATTGGTTTGGTTTGGTTTGGTTTGGTTTGGTTAGGATTGGTTACGTTAGGTTAGGTTAGTATAGGTTAGGTTAGGTTAGGTTAGGTTAGGTTAGGTTAGGTTATTTTAGGTTTGGTTTGGTTTGGTTTGGTTAGGTTGGGTTTATGTTGGGTGAGGTTGGGTTGGGTTGGGTTACGTTACGTTAGGTTAGGTTAGGTTATGTTAGGTTAGGGTAGGTTAGGTTAGGTTAGGTTAGGTTTGATTAGGTTTGGTTAGGTTTCGTTTGTTTTGGTTTGGTTAGGTTTGGTTTGCTTTGGTTTGTTTAGGTTTGGTTAGGTATGGATAGGTTAGGATAAGTTAGGTTAGGTTAGATTAAG
>NC_060140.1:472500-475000 GCF_021461385.2 Schistocerca piceifrons | reverse complement strand
TCAGGTCAGGTCAGGTCAGGTCAGGTCAGTCAGGTCAGGTCAGTTAAGGTCAGGTCAGGTCAGGTCAGGTTAGGTCAGGTCAGGTTAGGTTAGGTCAGGTTAGGTTAGGTTAGGTTAGGTTAGGTTAGGTTACGTTAGGTTAGGTTAGGTTAGGTTAGGTTAGGTTAAGTTACATTAGGTTAGGTTAGGTTAGGTTAGGGTAAGTTAGGTTAGGTTAGGTTAGGTTTGATTTGTTTTGTTCAGGTCGGGTCGGGTCGGGTCGGGTCGGGTCGGGTCAGGTCAGGTCAGGTCAGGTCAGGTCAGGTCAGGTCAGGTCGGGTCAGGTCAGGGTTGAGTTGGTTTGGGTTGGGTTGGGTTGGGTTGGGGTGGGTTGGGTTGGGTTGGGTTGGTTTGGGTTGGGTTGGGTTGGGTAGGGATGGGTTGGGTTGGGTTGGATTGGGTTGTGTTGGGTTGGGTTGGGTTAGGTTAGGTTAGGTTAGGATAGGTTAGGTTAGGTTAGGTTAGGTTAGGTTAGGTTAGGTTAGGTTAGGTTAGGTTAGGTTAGTTTAGGTTAGGTTAGGTTAGGTTAGGTTAGGTTAGGTTAGGTAAGGTTTGGTTAGGTTTGGTTTGGTTTGGTTTGGTTTGGTCTAGTTTCGTATGGTTTGGTTTGGTTTGGTTTGGTTTGGTTTGGTTAGGTTAGGTTAGGTTAGGTTAGATTAGGTTAGGTTAGGTTAGGTTAGGTTAAGTTAGGTTTGGTTAGGTTAGGTTGGGTAGGTTTGGTTGGGTTTGTTTTGGTTTGGTTTGGTTTGATTTGGTTTTATTAGGTTAGGTTAGGTTTGGTTTGGTTTGGTTTGGTTTGGTTTGGATTGGTTTGGTTTCGTTAGGTTACGTTTGGTTACGTTAGGTTAGGTTAGGTTAGGTTAGGTTAGGTTAGGTTAGGTTGGGTAGGTTTGGTTAGGTTTGGTTTAGTTTGGTATGGTATGATTTTGTTTTGTTAGGTTAGGCTAGGTTAGGTTAGGTTTGGTTTGGTCTGGTTGGTTTGGTTTGGTTTGGTTTGGATTGGTTGGTTAGGTTTGGTTAGGTTAGGTTAGGTTAGGTTACTTTAGGTTAGGTTAGGTTAGGTTAGGTTAGGTTTGGTTTGGTTTGGTTTGGTTTGGTTTGGTTGGGTTTGGTTTGGTTTGGTTAGGTTAGGTTATGTTAAGTTGGGTTAGGTTGGGTTGGGTTGGGTTAGGTTATGTTAGGTTAGGTTAGGTTAGGTAAGGTTAGGTTAGGTTAGGTTCGGTTAGGTTAGGTTAGGTTAGGTTAGGTTAGGTTAGGTTGGGTTAGGTTAGGTTAGTTTAGGTTAGGATAAGTTTGGTTTGGTTTGGTTTGGTTTTGGTTTCGTTTAGTTTGGTTTGGTTTGGTTTGGTTTGGTTTCGTTGGATTTGGTTAGGTGTGGTTAGGTTAGGTTAGGTTAAGTTAGGTTAGGTTTTGTTTGGTTTGGTTTATTTTGGTTTGGTTTGGTTTGGTTAGGTTACGTTAGGTTAGGTTAGTTTAGGTTAGGTTAGATTAGGTTAGGTGAGGTGTGGTGAGGTGAGGCTAGGTTAGGTTAGGTTAGGTTAGGTTAGGTTCGGTTTGGTTAGGTTCGGTTAGGTTCGGTTAGGTTAGGTTTGGTTAGGTTAGGTAAGGTTTTGTTTGGTTTGGTTTGGTTTCGTTTGGTTTTGTTTTGTTAGGGTAAAATAGGTTAGGTTAGGTTAGGTTAGGTTAGGTTAGGTTAGTTTAGGTTAGGTCAGGTTAGGTTAGGTTAGGTTAGGTTAGGTTAGGTTAGGTTAGGTTTGGTTTGGTTTGGTTTGGTTTGGTTTTGGTTTCGATTTGTTTGGTTTGGGTTGGTTGGTTTGGTTTGGTTTGGTTTGGTTTGGTAAGGTTAGGTTAGGTTAGGTTAGGTTAGGTTAGGTTAGGATAGGTTTGGTTAGGTTAGGTTAGGTTTGGTTTGGTTTTCTTAGGCTAGGTTACGTTAGGTTAGTTTTGCATTGGTTTGGTTTGGTTTGGTTTGGTTTGGTTAGGATCGGTGAGGTTAGGTTAGGTTAGGATAGGATAGGTTAGGTTAGGTTAGGTTATGTTAGGTTAGGTAATTTTAGGTTTGGTTTAGTTTGGTTTGGTTTGGTTTGGTTAGGTTGGGTTTATGTTGGGTTAGGTTGGGTTGGGTTGGGTTACGTTACGTTAGGTTAGGTTAGGTTATGTTAGGTTAGGGTAGGTTAGGTTAGGTTAGGTTTTATTAGGTTTTGTTAGGTTTGGTTTGTTTTGGTTAGGTTAGGTTAGGTTAGGTGAGGTTAGGTTAGGTTAGGTTAGGTTAGGTTAGGTTAGGTTAGGTTAGGTTAGGTTAGGTTAGGTTTGGTCTGGGTTGGTTTGGTCTGGTCTGGTTAGGTTAGGTTAGGTTAGGTTAGGTCAGGTTAGGTCAGGTTAGGTCAGGTCAGGTCAGGTCAGGTCAGGTCAGGTCAGGTCAGGTCAGGTCAGGTCAGGTCAGGTCAGGTCAGGTCAGGTC
>NC_060140.1:467500-470000 GCF_021461385.2 Schistocerca piceifrons | reverse complement strand
TTAGGTGTGGTTAGGTTAGGTTAGGTTAAGTTAGGTTAGGTTTTGTTTTGTTTGGTTTATTTTGGTTTGGTTTGGTTTGGTTAGGTTACGTTAGGTTAGGTTAGTTTAGGTTAGGTTAGATTAGGTTAGGTGAGGTGTGGTGAGGTGAGGCTAGGTTAGGTTAGGTTAGGTTAGGTTAGGTTCGGTTTGGTTAGGTTCGGTTAGGTTCGGTTAGGTTAGGTTTGGTTAGGTTAGGTAAGGTTTTGTTTGGTTTGGTTTGGTTTCGTTTGGTTTTGTTTTGTTAGGGTAAAATAGGTTAGGTTTGGTTAGGTTAGGTTTGCTTTGGTTTGGTTTGGTTTGGTATGGTTTGGTTTGGTTAGGTGTGGTTAGGTTAGGTTAGGTTAGGTTAGGTTAGGTTAGGTTAGGTTAGGTTAGGTTAGGTTAGATTTGGTTTGGTTTGGTTTGGTTTGGTTTGGTTTGTTTTGGTTTGGTTTCGTTTAGTTTGATTTGGTTTCGTTTGGTTTGGTTTGGTTTTGTTTGGTTTGGTTTCGTTAGGTTAGGTTAGTTTAGGTTAGGTTAGGTTAGGTTAGGTTAGGTTAGGTTAGGTTAGGTTGGGTAGGTTTGGTTGGGTTTGGTTTGGATTGGTTTGGTTTGGTTTCGTTAGGTTAGGTTAGGTTAGGTTGGGTTAGGTTAGGTTAGGTAAGGGTAGGTTAGTTTGGGTGGGTTTGGTTGGGTTTGGTTTGGTTTGGTTTGGTTTGATTTCGTTTTATTAGGTTAGGTTAGGTTAGGTTTGGTTTGGTTTGGTATGGTTTGGTTTGGTTTCGTTTCGTTTGGTTTGGTTTTTTTCGTTTGGTTTCGATTGGTTTGGTTTGGTTTGGTTTGGTTTGGTTTGTTTTGGTTTGGTTTGGTTTGGTTTGGTTTGGTTTGGTTTGGTTAGGTTAGGTTGGGTTAGGTTAGGTTAGGTTGGGTAGGTTTGGTTAGGTTTGGTTTAGTTTGGTATGGTTTGATTTGGTTTTGTTAGGTTAGGTTAGGTTAGGTTAGGTTAGGTTAGGTTAGGTTTGGTTTGGTTAGGTTGGTTTGGTTTGGTTTGGTTTGGTTTTGGTTTGGTTAGGTTAGGTTTGGTTAGGTTAGGTTAGGTTAGGTTACTTTAGGTTAGGTTAGGTTAGGTTAGGTTAGGTTTGGTTTGGTTTGGTTTGGTTTGCTTTGGTTAGGTTAGGTTAGGTTAGGTTAAGTTGGGTTAGGTTGGGTTGGGTTAGGTTAGGTTAGGTTAGGTTAGGTAAGGTTAGGTTAGGTTAGGTTCAGTTAGGTTAAGTTAGGTTAGGTTAAGTTAGGTTAGGTTAGGTTAGGTTAGGTTAGGTTAGGTTAGGTTTGCTTTGGTTTGGTTTGGTTTTGGTTTTGGTTTGGTTTGGTTTGGTTTGGTTTGGTTTGGTTTGGTTTGGTTTGGCTTGGTATGGTTTGGTCTGGTTTGGTAAGGTGTGGTTAGGTTAGGTTATGTTAGGTTAGGTTAGGTTAGGTTAGGTTTTGTTTGGTTTGGTTTGGTAACGTTTGGTTTGGTTTGGTTTGGTTACGTTAGGTTAGGTTAGGTTAGTTTAGGTTAGGTTAGGTTAGGTGAGGTGAGGTGAGAAAAGGTTAGGTTATGTTACGTTAGGTTAGGTTAGTTTCGATTCGGTTCGGTTCGGTTCGGTTCCGTTCCGTTCTGTTCCGTTTGGTTCGGTTCAGTTCGGTTTGGTTCGGTTCGGTTAGGTTAGTTTAGGTTAGGTTAGGTTAGGTTAGGCTAGGTTATGTTTCGTTAGGTTAGGTTAGGTTGAGTTTGGTTTGGTTTGGTTTGGTTTGGATTGGAAAGGTTAGGTTAGGTTAGGTTAGGTTAGGTTAGGTTAGGTTAGGTTAGGTTAGGTTAGGTTAGGTTAGGTTAGGTTAGATTTGGTTTGGTTTGATTTGGTTTGGTTTGGTTTGGTTTGGTTTGGTTTGGTTTGGTTTGGTTTCGTTTGGTTTGGTTTGGTTTCGTTTGGTTTGGTTTGGTATCGTTTGGATTGGTTTGGTTTGGTTTGGTTTGGTTTCGTTACGTTAGGTTAGGTTAGGTTAGGTTAGGTTAGGTTAGGTTACGTTAGGTTAGGTTGGGTAGGTTTGGTTGGGTTTGGTTTGGTTTGGTTTGGTTTCGTTTCGTTAGGTTAGGTTAGGTTAGGTTAGGTTAGGTTAGGTTAGGTTTGGTTTGGTTTGGTATGGTTTGGTTTGGTTAGGTTAGGTTAGGTTAGGTTAGGTTAAGTTGGGTTAGGTTGGGTTGGGTTGGTTTAGGTTAGGTTTATGTTAGGTTATTTTATGTTCGGTTAGGTTAGGTTCGGTTAGGTTAGGTTAGGTTAGGTAACGATAGGATAGGTTAGGTTTGGTATGGTTTGGTTTGGTTTGGTTTTGTTAGGTAAGGTTAGGTTAGGTTAGGTTAGGTTAGGTTAGGTTAGGTTAGGTTAGGTTAGGATAGGATAGGTTAGGTTAGGTTAGGTTATGTTAGGTTAGGTAATTTTAGGTT
>NC_060140.1:452500-455000 GCF_021461385.2 Schistocerca piceifrons | reverse complement strand
TTAGGTTAGGTTAGGTTAGTATAGGTTAGGTTAGGTTAGGTTAGGTTAGGTTATTTTAGGTTTGGTTTGGTTTGGTTTGGTTTGGTTTGGTTTGGTTTGGTTAGGTTGGGTTTATGTTGGGTTAGGTTGGGTGGGGTTGGGTTACTTTACGTTAGGTTAGGTTAGGTTATGTTAGGTTAGGGTAGGTTAGGTTAGGTTAGGTTAGGTTTGATTAGGTTTGGTTAGGTTTCGTTTGTTTTGGTTTGGTTAGGTTTGGTTTGGTTAGGTTCGGTTCGGTTTGGTTTGCTTTGGTTTGTTTAGGTTTGGTTAGGTGTGGATAGATTAGGATAGGTTAGGTTAGGTTAGATTAAGATAGGTTGGTTAGGTTAGGTCAGGTTAGATTAGGTTAGATTAAGTTAGGTTTGGTTTGGTTTGGTTTGGTTTGGTTTGGTTTGGTTTGGTTAGGATAGGTTAGGTAATGTTAGGTTAGGTTAGATTCGGTTAGGTTAGGTTAAGTTAGGTTAGGTTATGTCAGATTAGGTTAGGTTGGGTTAGGTTTGGTTAAGTTTGGTTTGGTTTGGTTTGTTTTGGTCTTGTTAGGTTAGGTTAGGTTAGGTTAGGTTAGGTTTGGTTTGGTTTGCTTTGGTTTGGTTTGGTTTGGTTTGGTTAGGTTAGGTTATGTTAGGTTAGGTTAGGTTAAGTTGGGTTAGGTTGGGTTGGGTTGGGTTAGGTTAGGTTTATGTTAGGTTAGGTTAGGTTCGGTTAGGTTAGGTTCGGTTAGGTTAGGTTAGGTAACGATAGGATAGGTTAGGTTTGGTTTGGTTTGGTTTGGTTTGGTTTTGTTAGGTTAGGTTACGTTAGGTTAGGTTTGCATTGGTTTGGTTTGGTTTGGTTTCGTTTGGTTAGGATAGGTTAGGTTAAGTTAGGTTAGGTTCCATTAGGTTAGGTTAGGTTAAGTTAGGTTAGGTTATGTCAGGTTAGGGTGGGTTGGGTTAGGGTGGTTAGGTTTGGTTTGATTTGCTTTGGTTTGGATTTGCTAGGTTAGGTTAGGTTAGGTTAGGTTAGGTTTGGTTTGATTTGGTTTGGTTTGGTTGGTTTGGTTTAGTTTGGTTTGGTTTGGTTTGGTTAGGTTTTGTTAGGTTAGGTTAGCTTAGGTTAGTTTAGGTTAGGTCAGGTTAGGTTAGGTTAGGTTAGGTTAGGTTAGGTTAAATTAGGTTAGGTTTGGTTTGGTTTGGTTTGGTTTGGTTTTGGTTTCGATTTGTTTGGTTTGGTTTGGTTGGTTTGGTTTGGTTTGGTTTGGGTTGGTAAGGTTAGGTTAGGTTAGGTTAGGCTAAGTTACGTTAGGATAGGTTTGGTTAGGTTAGGTTAGGTTTGGTTTGGTTCGGTTTGGTTTTCTTAGGCTAGGTTACGTTAGGTTAGGTTTGTATTGGTTTGGTTTGGTTTGGTTTGGTTTGGTTTGGTTTGGTTAGGATCGGTGAGGTTAGGTTAGGTTAGGATAGGATAGGTTAGGTTAGGTTAGGTTATGTTAGGTTAGGTAATTTTAGGTTTGGTTTGGTTTGGTTTGGTTTGGTTAGGTTGGGTTTATGTTGGGTTAGGTTGGGTTGGGTTGGGTTACGTTAAGTTAGGTTAGGTTAGGTTAGGGTAGGTTAGGTTAGGTTAGGTTAGGTTTGATTAGGTTTGTTAGGTTTGGTTTGTTTTGGTTAGGTTAGGTTAGGTTAGGTGGGGTTAGGTTAGGTTAGGTTAGGTTAGGTTAGGTTAGGTTAGGTTAGGTTAGGTTAAGTTAGGTTAGGTTAGGTTAGGTTAGGTTTGGTCTGAGTTGGTTTGGTCTGGTCTGGTTAGTTTAGGTTAGTTTAGGTTAGGTCAGGTTAGGTCAGGTTAGGTCAGGTTAGGTCAGGTTAGGTCAGGTTAGGTCAGGTTAGGTTAGGTTAGGTCAGGTTAGTTCAGGTTAGGTCAGGTTAGGTCAGGTTAGGTCAGGTTAAGTCAGGTTAGGTCAGGTTAGGTCAGGTTATTTCAGGTTAGGTCAGGTCAGGTCAGGTCAGGTCAGGTCAGGTCAGGTCAGGTCAGGTCAGGTCGGGTCAGGTCAGGTCAGGTCAGGTCAGGTCAGGTCAAGTCAGGTCAGGTCACTTCAGGTCAGGTCAGGTCAGGTCAGGTCAGGTCAGGTCACGTCAGGTCAGGTCAGGTCAGGTCAGGTCAGGTCAGGTCAGGTCAGTTCAGGTCAGGTCTGGGCAGGTCAGGTCAGGTCAGGTCAGGTCAGGTCAGGTCAGGTCAGGTCAGGTCAGGTCAGGTCAGGTCAGGTCAGGTCAGGTTAGGTCAGGTCAGGTAAGGTCAGGTCAGGTCAGGTCAGGTTAGGTCAGGTCAGGTTAGGTTAGGTCAGGTTAGGTTAGGTTAGGTTAGGTTAGGTTAGGTTATGTTAGGTTACGTTAGGTTAGGTTAGGTTAGGTTAGGTTAGGTTAGGTTAGGTTAGGTTAGGGTAGGTTAGGTTAGGTTAGGTTAGGTTTGATTTGTTTTGGTCAGGTCGGGT
>NC_060140.1:432500-437500 GCF_021461385.2 Schistocerca piceifrons | reverse complement strand
TTAGGTTAGGTTTGATTTGTTTTGGTCAGGTCGGGTCGGGTCGGGTCGGGTCGGGTCAGGTCAGGTCAGGTCAGGACAGGTCAGGTCAGGTCAGGTCAGGTCAGGTCAGGTCAGGTCAGGTCGGCTCTGGTCAGGGTTGGGTTGGGTTGGGTTGGGTTGGGTTGGGGTGGGTTGGGTTGAGTTGTGTTGGGTTGGGTTGGGTTGGGTTGGGTTGGGTTGGGTTGGGTGGGGTTGGGTTGGGTTGGATTGGGTTGTGTTGGGTTGGGTTGGGTTGGGTTAGGTTAGGTTAGGTTAGGTTAAGTTAGGTTAGGTTAGGTTAGGTTAGGTTAGGTTACGTTACGTTAGGTTAGGTTAGGTTTGGTTAGGTTTGGTTAGGTTAGGTTAGGTTAGGTTAGGTTAGGTTTGGTTAGGTTAGGTTAGGTTAGGTTAGGTTAGGTTAGGTTAGGTTAAGTTTGGTTAGGTTAGGTTAGGTTAGATTAGGTTAGGTTAGATTAGGTTGTGTTAGGTTAGGTTAGGTTAGGTTTGGTTAGGTTAGGTTAGGTTAGGTTAGGTTAGGTTAGGTTAGGTTAGGTTAGGTTAGGTAAGGTTTGGTTTGGTTTGGTTTGGTTTGGTTTGGTTTGGTCTGGTTTCGTATGGTTTGGTTTGGTTTGCTTTGGTTAGGTTAGGTTAAGTTAGGTTAGGTTAGTTTAGGTTAGGTTAGGTTAGGTTAAGTTATGTTAGGTTTGGTTAGGTTACGTTGGGTAGGTTTGGTTGGGTTTGGATTGGTTTGGTTTGGTTTGGATTGGTTGGTTAGGTTTGGTTAGGTTAGGTTAGGTTACTTTAGGTTAGGTTAGGTTAGGTTAGGTTAGGTTAGGTTTGGTTTGGTTTGGTTTGGTTTGGTTTGGTTTGGTTGGATTTGGTTTGGTTTGGTTAGGTTAGGTTATGTTAAGTTGGGTTAGGTTGGGTTGGGTTTGGTTAGGTTATGTTAGGTTAGGTTAGGTTAGGTAAGGTTAGGTTAGGTTAGGTTCGGTTATGTTATGTTAGGTTAGGTTAGGTTAGGTTAGGTTAGGTTGGGTTAGGTTAGGTTAGTTTAGGTTAGGATAAGTTTGGTTTGGTTCGGTTTGGTTTGGTTTTGGTTTCGTTTGGTTTGGTTTGGTTTGGTTTGGTGAGGTTTGGTTTGGTTGGATTTGGTTAGGTGTGGTTAGGTTAGGTTAGGTTAGGTTAGGTTAAGTTAGGTTAGGTTTTGTTTGGTTTGGTTTATTTTGGTTTGGTTTGGTTTGGTTAGGTTACGTTAGGTTAGGTTAGTTTAGGTTAGGTTAGGTTAGGTTAGGTGAGGTGAGGTGAGGTGAGGTTAGGTTAGGTTAGGTTAGGTTAGGTTAGGTTCGGTTCGGTTAGGTTCGGTTAGGTTCGGTTAGGTTAGGTTAGGTTAGGTTAGGTTAGGTAAGGTTTTGTTTGGTTTGGTTTGGTTTCGTTTCGTTTTGTTTTGTTAGGGTAAAATAGGTTAGGTTAGGTTTGGTTAGGTTTTCTTTGGTTTGGTTTGGTTTGGTTTGGTTTGGTTAGGTGTGGTTAGGTTAGGTTATGTTAGGTTAGGTTAGGTTAGGTTAGGTTAGGTTAGATTTGGTTTGGTTTGGTTTGGTTTGGTTTCGTTTAGTTTGGTTTGGTTTCGTTTGGTTTGGTTTGGTTTGGTTTGGTTTGGTTTCGTTAGGTTAGATTAGTTTAGGTTAGGTTAGGTTAGGTTAGGTTAGGTTAGGTTGGGTAGGTTTGGTTGGGTTTGGTTTGGTTTGGTTTGGTTTGGTTTCGTTAGGTTAGGTTAGGTTAGGTTAGGTTAGGTTAGGTTAGGTTAGGTTAGGTTAGGTTGGGTAGGTTTGGTTGGGTTTGGTTTGGTTTGGTTTGGTTTGATTTGGTTTTATTAGGTTAGGTTAGGTTAGTGTTGGTTTGGTTTGTAATGGTTTGGTTTGGTTTCGTTTCGTTTGGTTTGGTTTTTTTCGTTTGGTTTCGATTGGTTTGGTTTGGTTTGGTTTGGTTTGGTTTGGTTTGTTTTGGTTTGGTTTGGTTTGGTTTAGTTTGGTTAGGTTAGGTTAGGTTAGGTTAGGTTAGGTTAGGTTAGGTTAGGTTAGGTTGGGTAGGTTTGGTTAGGTTTGGTTTAGTTTGGTATGGTATGATTTGGTTTTGTTAGGTTAGGTTAGGTTAGGTTTGGTTTGGTTGGTTTGGTTTGGTTTGGTTTGGTTTTGGTTTGGTTAGGTTAGGTTTGGTTAGGTTAGGTTAGGTGAGGTTAGGTGAGGTTAGGTTATGTTACGTTAGGTTACGTTAGGTTAGGTTAGGTTAGGTTAGGTTAAGTTGGGTTAGGTTGGGTTGGGTTAGGTTAGGTTAGGTTAGGTTAGGTAAGGTTAGGTTAGGTTAGGTTAAGTTAGGTTAGATTAGGTTAGGTTAGGTTAGGTTAGGTTAGGTTAGGTTTGGTTTGCTTTGGTTTGGTTTTGGTTTTGGTTTGGATTGGTTTGGTTTGGTTTGGTTTGGTTTGGTTTGGTTTGGTTTGGTTTGGTTTGGTTTGGCTTGGTTTGGTTTGGTCTGGTTTGGTTAGGTGTGGTTAGGTTAGGTTAGGTTAGGTTAGGTTAGATTAGGTTAGGTTTTGTTTGGTTTGGTTTGGTAAGGTTTGGTTTGGTTTGGTTTGGTTACGTTAGGTTAGGTTAGTTTAGGTTAGGTTAGGTTAGGTTAGGTGAGGTTAGGTGAGGTTAGGTTATGTTACGTTAGGTTAGGTTAGGTTACGTTAGGTTAGGTTAGGTTAGGTTAGGTTAGGTTAGGTTATATTAGGTTAGGTTAGGTTGGGTTAGGTTAGGTTAGGTTAGGTTAGGTTAGGTTGGGTTAGGTTCGGTTAGGTTAGGTTATGTTAGGTTAGGTTAGGTTAGGTTAGGTTAGGTTAGGTTAGGTTAGGTTGGGTTAGGTTAGGTAAGGTTTGGTTTGGTTTGGTTTGGTTTGGTTTGGTCTGGTTTCGTATGGTTTGGTTTGGTTTGGTTTGGTTTGGTTTGGCTTGGTTAGGTTAGGTTAGGTTAGGTTAGGTTAGGTTAGGATATGTTAGGTTGGGTTTTGTTGGGTTGGTTTGGGTTAGGTTAGGTTAGGTTAGGTTTGGTTAGATTAGGTTAGGTTTGGTTTGGTTTGGTTTGGTTTGGTTTCGTTTGGTTTCGTTTGGTTGGTTTCGTTTGGTTTGGTTTGGTTTGGTTTCGTTTGGTTTGGTTTCGTTTAGTTTGGTTTATTTTGGTTTGGTTTGGTTTGGTTTGGTTTGGTTTGGTTTGGTTTGGTTTGGTTAGGTTAGGTTAGGTTGGGTTAGGTTAGGTTAGGTTAGTTTGGGTTAGATTGGGTTGAGTTGGGTTAGGTTAGGTTATGTTAGATTAGGTTAGGTTAGGTTAGGTTCGGTTAGGTTTGGTTCGGTTGGGTTAGGTTAGGTTAGGTTAGGTTAGGTAATTTTAGGTGAGGTTAGGTTTTGTTTGGTTTGAATTGGTTTGGTTTGGTTTGGTTTTGTTAGGCTAAAATAGGTTAGGTTATGTTAGGTTAGGTTTGCTTTGGTTTGGTTTGGTTAGGTGTGGTTAGGTTAGGTTAGGTTAGGTTAGGTTGGGTTAGGTTAGGTTAGGTTGGGTTAGGTTAGGTTAGGTTAGGTTAGGTTTGGTTTGGTTTGGTTTGGTTTGGTTTGGTTTGGTTTCGTTTGGTTTGGTTTGGTTTGGTTTGGTTTGGTTTGTTTTGGTTTGGTTTGGTTTGGTTAGGTTAGGTTAGGTTAAGTTGGGTTAGGTTGGGTTGGGTGGGTTAGGTTATGTTAGGTTAGGTTAGGTTAGGTAAGGTTAGGTTAGGTTAGGTTAGGTTAGGTTAGGTTAGGTTAGGTTAGGTTAGGTTAGGTTTGGTTTGGTTTGGTTTGGTTTGGTTTGGTTGGGTTCGGTTTGCTTTGGTTAGGTTAGGTTAGGTTATGTTGGGTTAGGTTGGGTTGGGTTGGGTTAGGTTATGTTAGGTTAGGTTAGGTTAGGTAAGGTTAGGTTAGGTTAGGTTAGGTTAGGTTAGGTTAGCTTAGGTTCGGTTCGGTTAGGTTCGGTTAGGTTCGGTTAGGTTAGGTTAGGTTAGGTTAGGTTAGGTAAGGTTTTGTTTGGTTTGGTTTGGTTTCGTTTGGTTTTGTTTTGTTAGGTTAAAATAGGTTAGGTTAGGTTAGGTTAGGTTTGCATTGGTTTGGTTTGGTTTGGTTTGGTTTGGTTTGGTTAGGTTTGGTTAGGTTAGGTTAGTATTGGTTAGGTTAGATTAGGTTAGGTTAGGTTAGGTTAGTATTGATTAGGTTAGGTTTGGTTTGGTTTGGTTTGTGTTGGTTTGGTTTGGTTTTTTGTGGTTTGGTTTGGTTTGGTTTGGTTTGGTTAGGTTGGGTTTAGGTTGGGTTAGGTTGGGTTGGGTTGGGTTAGGTTAGGTTAGGTTAGGTTAGGTTATGTTAGGTTAGGGTAGGTTAGGTTAGGTTGGGTTAGGTTAGGTTTGATAAGGTTTGATTAGGTTGGGTTTGGTTTGGTTTGGTTTGGTTTCGTTTCGTTTTGATTGGTTTGGTTTCGTTTGGTTTTGTTTGGTTTCGTTTGGTTTGGTTTGGTTTGGTTTGGTTTGGTTTCGTATGGTTTGGTGTGGTTTGGTTTGGTATGGTTTGGTTTGGTTTGGTTTGGTTTGGTTTCGTTAGGTTAGGTTAGGTTAGGTTAGGTTAGGTTCGTTTAGGTTAGGTTAGGTTAATTTAGGTTAGCTTGGGTAGGTTTGGTTAGGTTTGGTTTGGTTTGGTATGGTATGATTTGGTTTTGTTACGTTAGGTTAGGTTAGGTTAGGTTTAGTTTGGTTTGGTTGGTTCGGTTTAGTTTGGTTTTGTTTGGTTTGGTTTGGTTAGGTTTGGTTAGGTTAGGTTAGCTTAGGTTAGTTTAGGTTAGGTCAGGTTAGGTTAGGTTCGGTTAGGTTAGGTCAGGTTAGGTTAGGTTTGGTTTGGTTTGGTTTGGTTTGGTTTTGGTTTCGATTTGTTTCGTTTG
>NC_060140.1:425000-427500 GCF_021461385.2 Schistocerca piceifrons | reverse complement strand
GTCAGGTCAGGTTAGGTCAGGTCAGGTTAGGTTAGGTCAGGTTAGGTTAGGTTAGGTTAGGTTAGGTTAGGTTATGTTAGGTTACGTTAGGTTAGGTTAGGTTAGGTTAGGTTAGGTTAGGTTAGGTTAGGTTAGGGTAGGTTAGGTTAGGTTAGGTTAGGTTTGATTTGTTTTGGTCAGGTCGGGTCGGGTCGGGTCGGGTCGGGTCAGGTCAGGTCAGGTCAGGACAGGTCAGGTCAGGTCAGGTCAGGTCAGGTCAGGTCAGGTCGGCTCAGGTCAGGGTTGGGTTGGGTTGGGTTGGGTTGGGTTGGGGTGGGTTGGGTTGGGTTGTGTTGGGTTGGGTTGGGTTGGGTTGGGTTGGGTTGGGTTGGGTGGGGTTGGGTTGGGTTGGATTGGGTTGTGTTGGGTTGGGTTGGGTTGGGTTAGGTTAGGTTAGGTTAGGTTAGGTTAGGTTAGGTTAGGTTAGGTTAGGTTAGGTTACGTTACGTTAGGTTAGGTTAGGTTTGGTTAGGTTTGGTTAGGTTAGGTTAGGTTAGGTTAGGTTAGGTTTGGTTAGGTTAGGTTAGGTTAGGTTAGGTTAGGTTAGGTTAGGTTAGGTTAGGTTAAGTTTGGTTAGGTTAGGTTAGGTTAGATTAGGTTAGGTTAGATTAGGTTGTGTTAGGTTAGGTTAGGTTAGGTTAGGTTAGGTTAGGTTAGGTTAGGTTAGGTTAGGTTAGGTTAGGTTAGGTAAGGTTTGGTTTGGTTTGGTTTGGTTTGGTTTGGTCTGGTTTCGTATGGTTTGGTTTGGTTTGCTTTGGTTAGGTTAGGTTAAGTTAGGTTAGGTTAGTTTAGGTTAGGTTAGGTTAGGTTAAGTTATGTTAGGTTTGGTTAGGTTACGTTGGGTAGGTTTGGTTGGGTTTGGTTTGGTTTGGTTTGGTTTGGATTGGTTGGTTAGGTTTGGTTAGGTTAGGTTAGGTTACTTTAGGTTAGGTTAGGTTAGGTTAGGTTAGGTTAGGTTTGGTTTGGTTTGGTTTGGTTTGGTTTGGTTTGGTTGGATTTGGTTTGGTTTGGTTAGGTTAGGTTATGTTAAGTTGGGTTAGGTTGGTTTGGGTTGGGTTAGGTTATGTTAGGTTAGGTTAGGTTAGGTAAGGTTAGGTTAGGTTAGGTTCGGTTATGTTAGGTTAGGTTAGCTTAGGTTAGGTTAGGTTAGGTTGGGTTAGGTTAGGTTAGTTTAGGTTAGGATAAGTTTGGTTTGGTTCGGTTTGGTTTGGTTTTGGTTTCGTTTGGTTTGGTTTGGTTTGGTTTGGTGAGGTTTGGTTTGGTTGGATTTGGTTAGGTGTGGTTAGGTTAGGTTAGGTTAGGTTAGGTTAAGTTAGGTTAGGTTATGTTTGGTTTGGTTTATTTTGGTTTGGTTTGGTTTGGTTAGGTTACGTTAGGTTAGGTTAGTTTAGGTTAGGTTAGGTTAGGTTAGGTGAGGTGAGGTGAGGTGAGGTTAGGTTAGGTTAGGTTAGGTTAGGTTAGGTTCGGTTCGGTTAGGTTCGGTTAGGTTCGGTTAGGTTCGGTTAGGTTAGGTTAGGTTAGGTTAGGTTAGGTAAGGTTTTGTTTGGTTTGGTTTGGTTTCGTTTGGTTTTGTTTTGTTAGGGTAAAATAGGTTAGGTTAGGTTTGGTTAGGTTTTCTTTGGTTTGGTTTGGTTTGGTTTGGTTTGGTTAGGTGTGGTTAGGTTAGGTTATGTTAGGTTAGGTTAGGTTAGGTTAGGTTAGGTTAGATTTGGTTTGGTTTGGTTTGGTTTGGTTTCGTTTAGTTTGGTTTGGTTTCGTTTGGTTTGGTTTGGTTTGGTTTGGTTTGGTTTCGTTAGGTTAGATTAGTTTAGGTTAGGTTAGGTTAGGTTAGGTTAGGTTAGGTTGGGTAGTTTTGGTTGGGTTTGGTTTGGTTTGGTTTGGTTTGGTTTCGTTAGGTTAGGTTAGGTTAGGTTAGGTTAGGTTAGGTTAGGTTAGGTTAGGTTAGGTTGGGTAGGTTTGGTTGGGTTTGGTTTGGTTTGGTTTGGTTTGATTTGGTTTTATTAGGTTAGGTTAGGTTAGGGTTGGTTTGGTTTGTAATGGTTTGGTTTGGTTTCGTTTCGTTTGGTTTGGTTTTTTTCGTTTGGTTTCGATTGGTTTGGTTTGGTTTGGTTTGGTTTGGTTTGGTTTGGTTTGGTTTGGTTTGGTTTGGTTTGGTTTAGTTTGGTTAGGTTAGGTTAGGTTAGGTTAGGTTAGGTTAGGTTAGGTTAGGTTAGGTTGGGTAGGTTTGGTTAGGTTTGGTTTAGTTTGGTATGGTATGATTTGGTTTTGTTAGGTTAGGTTAGGTTAGGTTAGGTTAGGTTTGGTTTGGTTGGTTTGGTTTGGTTTGGTTTGGTTTTGGTTTGGTTAGGTTAGGTTTGGTTAGGTTAGGTTAGGTGAGGTTAGGTGAGGTTAGGTTATGTTACGTTAGGTTACGTTAGGTTAGGTTAGGTTAGGTTAGGTTAAGTTGGGTTAGGTTGGGTTG
>NC_060140.1:410000-412500 GCF_021461385.2 Schistocerca piceifrons | reverse complement strand
GGTTAGGTCAGGTCAGGTAAGGTCAGGTCAGGTCAGGTCAGGTTAGGTCAGGTCAGGTTAGGTTAGGTCAGGTTAGGTTAGGTTAGGTTAGGTTAGGTTATGTTATGTTAGGTTACGTTAGGTTAGGTTAGGTTAGGTTAGGTTAGGTTAGGTTAGGTTAGGTTAGGTTAGGGTAGGTTAGGTTAGGTTAGGTTAGGTTTGATTTGTTTTGGTCAGGTCGGGTCGGGTCGGGTCGGGTCGGGTCAGGTCAGGTCAGGTCAGGACAGGTCAGGTCAGGTCAGGTCAGGTCAGGTCAGGTCAGGTCAGGTCGGCTCTGGTCAGGGTTGGGTTGGGTTGGGTTGGGTTGGGTTGGGGTGGGTTGGGTTGAGTTGTGTTGGGTTGGGTTGGGTTGGGTTGGGTTGGGTTGGGTTGGGTGGGGTTGGGTTGGGTTGGATTGGGTTGTGTTGGGTTGGGTTGGGTTGGGTTAGGTTAGGTTAGGTTAGGTTAAGTTAGGTTAGGTTAGGTTAGGTTAGGTTAGGTTACGTTACGTTAGGTTAGGTTAGGTTTGGTTAGGTTTGGTTAGGTTAGGTTAGGTTAGGTTAGGTTAGGTTTGGTTAGGTTAGGTTAGGTTAGGTTAGGTTAGGTTAGGTTAGGTTAAGTTTGGTTAGGTTAGGTTAGGTTAGATTAGGTTAGGTTAGATTAGGTTGTGTTAGGTTAGGTTAGGTTAGGTTTGGTTAGGTTAGGTTAGGTTAGGTTAGGTTAGGTTAGGTTAGGTTAGGTTAGGTTAGGTAAGGTTTGGTTTGGTTTGGTTTGGTTTGGTTTGGTTTGGTCTGGTTTCGTATGGTTTGGTTTGGTTTGCTTTGGTTAGGTTAGGTTAAGTTAGGTTAGGTTAGTTTAGGTTAGGTTAGGTTAGGTTAAGTTATGTTAGGTTTGGTTAGGTTACGTTGGGTAGGTTTGGTTGGGTTTGGATTGGTTTGGTTTGGTTTGGATTGGTTGGTTAGGTTTGGTTAGGTTAGGTTAGGTTACTTTAGGTTAGGTTAGGTTAGGTTAGGTTAGGTTAGGTTTGGTTTGGTTTGGTTTGGTTTGGTTTGGTTTGGTTGGATTTGGTTTGGTTTGGTTAGGTTAGGTTATGTTAAGTTGGGTTAGGTTGGGTTGGGTTTGGTTAGGTTATGTTAGGTTAGGTTAGGTTAGGTAAGGTTAGGTTAGGTTAGGTTCGGTTATGTTATGTTAGGTTAGGTTAGGTTAGGTTAGGTTAGGTTGGGTTAGGTTAGGTTAGTTTAGGTTAGGATAAGTTTGGTTTGGTTCGGTTTGGTTTGGTTTTGGTTTCGTTTGGTTTGGTTTGGTTTGGTTTGGTGAGGTTTGGTTTGGTTGGATTTGGTTAGGTGTGGTTAGGTTAGGTTAGGTTAGGTTAGGTTAAGTTAGGTTAGGTTTTGTTTGGTTTGGTTTATTTTGGTTTGGTTTGGTTTGGTTAGGTTACGTTAGGTTAGGTTAGTTTAGGTTAGGTTAGGTTAGGTTAGGTGAGGTGAGGTGAGGTGAGGTTAGGTTAGGTTAGGTTAGGTTAGGTTAGGTTCGGTTCGGTTAGGTTCGGTTAGGTTCGGTTAGGTTAGGTTAGGTTAGGTTAGGTTAGGTAAGGTTTTGTTTGGTTTGGTTTGGTTTCGTTTCGTTTTGTTTTGTTAGGGTAAAATAGGTTAGGTTAGGTTTGGTTAGGTTTTCTTTGGTTTGGTTTGGTTTGGTTTGGTTTGGTTAGGTGTGGTTAGGTTAGGTTATGTTAGGTTAGGTTAGGTTAGGTTAGGTTAGGTTAGATTTGGTTTGGTTTGGTTTGGTTTGGTTTCGTTTAGTTTGGTTTGGTTTCGTTTGGTTTGGTTTGGTTTGGTTTGGTTTGGTTTCGTTAGGTTAGATTAGTTTAGGTTAGGTTAGGTTAGGTTAGGTTAGGTTAGGTTGGGTAGGTTTGGTTGGGTTTGGTTTGGTTTGGTTTGGTTTGGTTTCGTTAGGTTAGGTTAGGTTAGGTTAGGTTAGGTTAGGTTAGGTTAGGTTAGGTTAGGTTGGGTAGGTTTGGTTGGGTTTGGTTTGGTTTGGTTTGGTTTGATTTGGTTTTATTAGGTTAGGTTAGGTTAGTGTTGGTTTGGTTTGTAATGGTTTGGTTTGGTTTCGTTTCGTTTGGTTTGGTTTTTTTCGTTTGGTTTCGATTGGTTTGGTTTGGTTTGGTTTGGTTTGGTTTGGTTTGTTTTGGTTTGGTTTGGTTTGGTTTAGTTTGGTTAGGTTAGGTTAGGTTAGGTTAGGTTAGGTTAGGTTAGGTTAGGTTAGGTTGGGTAGGTTTGGTTAGGTTTGGTTTAGTTTGGTATGGTATGATTTGGTTTTGTTAGGTTAGGTTAGGTTAGGTTTGGTTTGGTTGGTTTGGTTTGGTTTGGTTTGGTTTTGGTTTGGTTAGGTTAGGTTTGGTTAGGTTAGGTTAGGTGAGGTTAGGTGAGGTTAGGTTATGTTACGTTAGGTTACGTTAGGTTAGGTTAGGTTAGGTTAGGTT
>NC_060140.1:375000-377500 GCF_021461385.2 Schistocerca piceifrons | reverse complement strand
GGCTAGGTTAGGCTCGGTTGAGATGGGTTGGGTTGGGTTGGGTTGGGTTTGTTTGGGTTGGGTTTGGTTGGGTTGGGTTGGTTTGGGTTGGTTTGGATTGCGTTGGGTTGGGTTGTGTTGTGTTGGGTTGTGTTTTGTTGGGTTGTGTTGGGGTGGGTTGTGTTGGGTTGCGTTTGCTTGGGTTGTGTTGGGTTGGGTTGGGTTGGGTTGGGTTAGGTTAGGTTAGGTTACATTAGGTTAGGGTTAATTAAATTAGGTTACGTTAGGTTAGGTTTGGTTAGGTTAAGTTAGGTTAGGTTAGGTTAGGTTAGATTGGGTTAAGTTTGGTTAGGTTAAGCCAGGTTAGGTTACGTTGGGTTAGGTTTCGTTAGGTCGGGTCGGGTCAGGTCAGGTCAGGTCAGGTCAGGTCAGGTCAGGTCAGGTCGGGTCAGGTCAGGGTTGGGTTGGGTTGGGTTGGGTTGGGTTGGGGTGGGTTGGGTTGGGTTGTGTTTGGTTGGGTTGGGTTGGGTTGGGTTGGTTTGGGTTGGGTTGGGTTGCGTTGGGTTGTGTTGTGTTGTGTTGGGTTGTGTTTTGTTGGGTTCCGTTGGGTTGGGTTGTGTTGGGTTGAGTTTGCTTATATTGTGTTGGGTTGGGTTGGGTTGGGTTAGGTTAGGTTAGGTTACATTAGGTTAGGGTTGATTAAATTAGGTTAGGTTAGGTTAGGTTTGTTTAGGTTAGGTTAGGTTAGGTTAGATTAGGTTAGGTTAGGTTAAGTTAGGTTAGGTTATGTCAGGTTAGGTTAGGTTGGGTTAGGTTTGGTTAGGTTTGGTTTGGTTTGGTTTGGTTTGGTATTGCTAGGTTAGGTTAGGTTAGGTTAGGTTTGGTTTGGTTTGGTTTGGTTAGGTTTTGTTGAATTAAGTTAGGTTAGGTTAGATTAGGTTAGGTTAGGTTAGGTTGGGTTAGGTTAGGATAGGTTAGGTTAGGTTAGGTTAGGTTAGGTTAGGTAAGGTTTGGTTTGGTTTGGTTTGGTTTGGTTTGGTTTGGTCTGGTTTCGTATGGTGTGGTTCTGTTTGGTTTCGTTTGGTTAGGTTAGGTTAGGTTAGGTTAGGTTAGGTTAGGTTAGGTTGTGTTTGGTTGGGTTGGTTTGGGTTAGGTTAGGTTGGGTTAGTTTAGATTAGGTTAGATTAGGTTAGGTTTGGTTTGGTTTGGTTTGGTTTGGATCGTTTAGTTTGGTTTGGTTGGTTTCTTTGGTTTGGTTTGGTTTGGTTTCGTTTGGTTTGGTTTCGTTTAGTTTGGTTTATTTTGGTTTGGTTTGGTTTGGTTTGGTTTGGTTTGATTTGGTTTGGTTAGGTTAGGTTAGGTTGGGTTAGGTTAGGTTAGGTTAGTTTGGGTTAGGTTGGTTTGGGTTGGGTTAGGTTAGGTTAGGTTAGGTTAGTTTAGGTTAGGTTAGGTTAGGTTAGGTTAGGTTCGGTTCGGTTAGGTTCGGTTAGGTTAGGTTAGGTTAGGTTAGTTTAGGTTAGGTTAGGTTAGGTTTTGTTTGGTTTGGTTTGGTTTTGCTTAGTTTTGTTTTGTTAGGTTAAAATAGGATAGGTTAGTTTAGGTTAGGTTTGCTTTGGTTTGGTTTGGTTTGGTTTGGTTTGGTTTGGTTAGGTGTGGTTAGGTTAGGTTAGGTTAGGTTAGGTTAGGTTAGGTTAGGTTAGGTTAGGTTAGGTTAGGTTAGGTTAGGTTAGGTTAGGTTAGGTTAGGTTAGGTTGGGTAGGTTTGTTTGGGTTTGGTTTGGTTTGGTTTGGTTTGATTTGGTTTTATTACGTTAGGTTAGGTCAGGTTTGGTTTGGTTTGGTTTGGTTTGGTTTCGTTTGGTTTGTTTTGGTTTCGTTTGGTTTGGTTTGGTTTCGTTTTGTTTGGTTTGGTTTGGTATGGTTTGGTTTGGTTTGGTTTGGTTTGGTTTGGTTTGGTTTGGTTTCGTTTCGTTAGGTTAGGTTAGGTTAGGTTAGGTTAGCTTAGGTTAGGTTGGGTAGGTTTGGTTAGGTTTGGTTTAGTTTGGTATGGTATGATTTGGTTTTGTTAGGTTAGGTTAGGTTAGGTTAGGTTTGGTTTGGTTTCGTTGGTTTGGTTTGGTTTGGTTTGGTTTGGTTTGGTTAGGTTTGGTTAGGTTTGGTTAGGTTAGTTTAGGTTAGGTTACTTTAGGTTAGGTTAGGTTAGCTTAGGTTAGGTTAGCTTAGGTTATGTTAGGTTAGGTTAGGTTAGGTCAGGTTAGGTTTTGTTTGGTTTGGTTTGGATTGGTTTGATTTGGTTTGGTTTGGTTAGGTTAGGTTAGGTTAGGTTAGATTAGGATACGTTAGGTTAGGTTAGGTGAGGTGAGGTGAGGTTTGGTTAGGTTAGGTTAGGTTAGGTTAGGTTCGGCTCGGTTCGGTTCGGTTCGTTTCGGTTGGTTCGGTTCCGTTCCGTTCGGTTCCGCTCGGTTCGGTTCGGTTCGGTTTCTTTCGATTCGGTTAGGTTAGTTTAGGATAGGTTAGGTTAC
>NC_060140.1:365000-367500 GCF_021461385.2 Schistocerca piceifrons | reverse complement strand
TTTGGTTTGGTTTCGTTTGGTTTGGTTTAGTTTCGTTTGGTTTGGTTTGTTTTGGTTTGGTTTGGTTTGGTTTGGTTTGGTTCGGTTTGGTTTGGTTTGGTTTGGTTTGGTTTGGTTTCGTTAGGTTAGGTTAGGTTAGGTTAGGTTAGGTTAGGTTAGGTTATGTTAGGTTTGGTTAGGTTGGGTAGGTTTGGTTAGGTTTGGTTTGGTTTGGTATGGTATGATTTGGTTTTGTTAGGTTAGGTTAGGTTTGGTTTGGTTTGGTTGGTTTGGTTTGGTTCGGTTTGGTTTGGTTTGGTTAGATTTGGTTAGGTTTGGTTAGGTTTGGGTATGTTAGGTTTGGTTAGGTTAGGTTAGATTATGTTAGGTTAGGTTAGGTTAGGTCAGGTTAGGTTAGGTTTGGTTAGGTTAGGGTTGGTTTGAGTTGGTTTGGTTTGGTCTGGTTTGGTTTTGTTTGGTTTGATTTGGTTTGGTTTGGTTTGGTTTGGTTAGGTTAGGTTAGATTAGGTTAGGTTAGGCTGGGTTAGATTAGGTTAGGTTAGGTTAGGTGAGGTAAGGTTAGGTTAGGTTAGGTTAGGTTACGTTAGGCTAGGTTAGGTTAGGCTAGGCTAGGCTATGCTCGGCTAGGTTAGGCTAGGCTAGGCTAGGCTATGCTAGGCTAGGATAGGGTAGGCTAATTTAGTTTAGGCTAGGTTAGGCTCGGTTGAGATGGGTTGGGTTGGGTTGGGTTGGGTTTGTTTGGGTTGGGTTTGGTTGGGTTGGGTTGGTTTGGGTTGGTTTGGATTGCGTTGGGTTGGGTTGTGTTGTGTTGGGTTGTGTTTTGTTGGGTTGTGTTGGGGTGGGTTGTGTTGGGTTGCGTTTGCTTGGGTTGTGTTGGGTTGGGTTGGGTTGGGTTGGGTTAGGTTAGGTTAGGTTACATTAGGTTAGGGTTGATTAAATTAGGTTACGTTAGGTTAGGTTTGGTTAGGTTAAGTTAGGTTAGGTTAGGTTAGGTTAGATTGGGTTAAGTTTGGTTAGGTTAAGCCAGGTTAGGTTACGTTGGGTTAGGTTTCGTTAGGTCGGGTCGGGTCAGGTCAGGTCAGGTCAGGTCAGGTCAGGTCAGGTCAGGTCGGGTCAGGTCAGGGTTGGGTTGGGTTGGGTTGGGTTGGGTTGGGGTGGGTTGGGTTGGGTTGTGTTTGGTTGGGTTGGGTTGGGTTGGGTTGGTTTGGGTTGGGTTGGGTTGCGTTGGGTTGTGTTGTGTTGTGTTGGGTTGTGTTTTGTTGGGTTCCGTTGGGTTGGGTTGTGTTGGGTTGAGTTTGCTTATATTGTGTTGGGTTGGGTTGGGTTGGGTTAGGTTAGGTTAGGTTACATTAGGTTAGGGTTGATTAAATTAGGTTAGGTTAGGTTAGGTTTGTTTAGGTTAGGTTAGGTTAGGTTAGATTAGGTTAGGTTAGGTTAAGTTAGGTTAGGTTATGTCAGGTTAGGTTAGGTTGGGTTAGGTTTGGTTAGGTTTGGTTTGGTTTGGTTTGGTTTGGTATTGCTAGGTTAGGTTAGGTTAGGTTAGGTTTGGTTTGGTTTGGTTTGGTTAGGTTTTGTTGAATTAAGTTAGGTTAGGTTAGATTAGGTTAGGTTAGGTTAGGTTGGGTTAGGTTAGGATAGGTTAGGTTAGGTTAGGTTAGGTTAGGTTAGGTAAGGTTTGGTTTGGTTTGGTTTGGTTTGGTTTGGTTTGGTCTGGTTTCGTATGGTGTGGTTCTGTTTGGTTTCGTTTGGTTAGGTTAGGTTAGGTTAGGTTAGGTTAGGTTAGGTTAGGTTGTGTTTGGTTGGGTTGGTTTGGGTTAGGTTAGGTTGGGTTAGTTTAGATTAGGTTAGATTAGGTTAGGTTTGGTTTGGTTTGGTTTGGTTTGGATCGTTTAGTTTGGTTTGGTTGGTTTCTTTGGTTTGGTTTGGTTTGGTTTCGTTTGGTTTGGTTTCGTTTAGTTTGGTTTATTTTGGTTTGGTTTGGTTTGGTTTGGTTTGGTTTGATTTGGTTTGGTTAGGTTAGGTTAGGTTGGGTTAGGTTAGGTTAGGTTAGTTTGGGTTAGGTTGGTTTGGGTTGGGTTAGGTTAGGTTAGGTTAGGTTAGTTTAGGTTAGGTTAGGTTAGGTTAGGTTAGGTTCGGTTCGGTTAGGTTCGGTTAGGTTAGGTTAGGTTAGGTTAGTTTAGGTTAGGTTAGGTTAGGTTTTGTTTGGTTTGGTTTGGTTTTGCTTAGTTTTGTTTTGTTAGGTTAAAATAGGATAGGTTAGTTTAGGTTAGGTTTGCTTTGGTTTGGTTTGGTTTGGTTTGGTTTGGTTTGGTTAGGTGTGGTTAGGTTAGGTTAGGTTAGGTTAGGTTAGGTTAGGTTAGGTTAGGTTAGGTTAGGTTAGGTTAGGTTAGGTTAGGTTAGGTTAGGTTAGGTTAGGTTGGGTAGGTTTGTTTGGGTTTGGTTTGGTTTGGTTTGGTTTGATTTGGTTTTATTACGTTAGGTTAGGTCAGGTTTGGTTTGG
>NC_060140.1:345000-355000 GCF_021461385.2 Schistocerca piceifrons | reverse complement strand
TTAGGTTTGGTTTGGTTTGGTTTGGTTTGGTTTGGTTTGGATAGGTTAGGTTAGGTTAGGTTAGGTTAGGTTAGGTTAGGTTAGGTTTGGTTTGGTTTCGTTTGGTTTGGTTTGGTTTGGTATGGTTTGGTTAGGTTTGGCTTGGTTTGGTCTGGTCTGGTTTGGTTTGTTTTGGTTTGGTCTGATTTGGTTAGGTTTGATCTGGTTTGGTTTTGTTAGGTTAGGTTGGGTTAGTTTAGGTTAGGTTTGGTTTGGTTTGGTTTGGTTTGGTTTGGTTTGGTTTGGTTAGGTTAGGTTAGGTTAGGTTAGGTTTGGTTAGGTTAGGTTATTTTAGGTTTGGTTTGGTTTGGTTTGGTTTGGTTTGGTTTGGTTATGTGTGGTTAGGTTAGGTTAGGTTAGGTTGGGTTAGGTTAAGTTAGGTTAGGTTAGGTTAGGTTAGGTTAGGTTAGGTTAGGTTTGGTTATGTTAGGTAAGGTTTGGTTTGGTTTGGTTTGGTTTGGTTTGGTTTGGTTTGGTTTGGTCTGGTTTCGTATGGTTTGGTTTGGTTTGGTTAGGTTAGATTAGGTTTGGTTAGGTTAGGTTAGGTTAGGTTAGGTTAGGTTGGGTTTGGTTGGGTTGGTTTGGGTTAGGTTAGGTTAGGTTAGGTTAGGTTAGATTAGGTTAGGTTTGGTTTGGTTTGGTTTGGTTTGGTTGGTTTCGTTTTTTTTGGTTTGGTTTGGTTTCGTTTGGTTTGGTTTCGTTTAGTTTGGTTTATTTTTTTTTTAGTATGGTTTGGTTTGGTTTGGTTTGGTTGGTTTGGTTTGGTTAGGTTAGGTTAGGTTAGGTTGGGTTAGGTTAGGTTAGGTTAGTTTGGGTTAGATTGGGTTGGGTTGGGTTAGGTTAGGTTAAGTTTGGTTAGGTTAGGTTAAGTTAGGTTTGGTTAGGTTCGGTTCGGTTAGGTTAGGTTAGGTTAGGTTAGGTTAGGTTAGGTTAGGTTTTGTTTGGTTTGGTTTGGTTTTGTTTTGTTATGTTAAAATAGGTTAGGTTAGGTTAGGTTATGTTTGCTTTGGTTTGGTTTGGTTTGGTTTGGTTTGGTATGGTTTGGTTAGGTGTGGTTGGATTAGGTTGGGTTAGGTTTCGTTTGGTTAGTTTAAGTTAGGTTATGTTTTGATTGGTTTTGTTTGCTTTGGTTTGGTTTGGTTTGGTTTGGTTAGGTTAGGTTAGGTTAGGTTAGGTTAGGTTAGGTTAGGTTCGGTTCGGTTCGGTTCGGTTGCGTTCGGTTCGGTTCGGTTCAGTTCCGTTCCGTTCGGTTTGGTTCGGTTCGGTTCGGTTCGGTTTGGTTCGGTTCGGTTAGCTTAGTTTAGGTTAGGTTAGGTTACGTTAGGTTAGGTTATGTTAAGTTAGGTTAGGTTAGGTTTGGTTTGGTTTGGTTTGGTTTGTATTGGTTAGGTTAGGTTAGGTTAGGTTAGGTTAGGTTAGGTTAGGTTGGGTTAGGTTAGGTTAGCTTAGGTTAGGTTAGGCTAGGTTAGGGTTGGTTTGGTTTGGTTTGGTTTAGTTTGGCTTGGTTTTGTTTGGTTAGGTTTGGCTTGGTTTGGTCTGGTCTGGTTTGATTTGTTTTGGTTTGGTCTGGTTTTGTTAGGTTTGTTTTGGTTTGGTTTGGATTGGTTTGGTTTCGTTAGGTTAGGTTAGGTTCGGTTAGGTTAGGTTAGGTTAGGTTAGGTTATGTTAGGTTAGGTGAGGTTAGATTAGGTTAGCTTAGGTTAGGTTCGGTTCGGCTCGGTTCGGTTCTGTTTGCTTCGGTTCGGTTAGGTTAGTTTAGGTTAGGTTAGGTTAGGTTAGGTTAGGTAGGTATTGTTTGGTTTGGTTTGGTTTGCTTTGGTTTCGTTTTGTTAGGGTAAAATAGGTTAGGTTAGGTTAGGTTAGGTTGGCTTTGGTTTGGTTTGGTTTGCTTTGGTTTGGTTTGTATTTGTTAGGTTAGGTTAGGTTAGGTTAGGTTAGGTTAGGTTATGTTAGGTTTGGTTAGGTTGGGTAGGTTTGGTTAGGTTTGGTTTGGTTTGGTTTGGTTTTGTTTGGTTTGGTTTGGTTTGTTTTGGTTTGGTTTGGTTTGGTTTGGTTTGGTTCGGTTTGGTTTGGTTTGGTTTGGTTTGGTTTCGTTAGGTTATGTTAGGTTAGGTTAGGTTAGGTTAGGTTAGGTTAGGTTATGTTAGGTTTGGTTAGGTTGGGTAGGTTTGGTTAGGTTTGGTTTGGTTTGGTATGGTATGATTTGGTTTTGTTAGGTTAGGTTAGGTTACGTTAGGTTTGGTTTGGTTTGGTTGGTTTGGTTTGGTTCGGTTTGGTTTGGTTTGGTTAGGTTTGGATAGGTTTGCGTAGGTTTGGGTAGGTTAGGTTTGGTTAGGTTAGGTTAGATTATGTTAGGTTAGGTTAGGTTAGGTCAGGTTAGGTTAGGTTCGGTTAGGTTAGGTTTGGTTTGGGTTGGTTTATTTTGGTCTGGTTTGGTTTTGTTTGGTTTGATTTGGTTTGGTTTGGTTTGGTGTGGTTAGGTTAGGTTAGGTTAGGTTAGGTTAGGCTGGGTTAGATTAGGTTAGGTTAGGTTAGGTGAGGTAAGGTTAGGTTAGGTTAGGTTAGGTTACATTAGGCTAGGTTAGGTTAGGCTAGGCTAGGCTATGCTCGGCTAGGTTAGGCTAGGCTAGGCTAGGCTATGCTAGGCTAGGATAGGGTAGGCTAGTTTAGTTTAGGCTAGGTTAGGCTCGGTTGAGTTGGGTTGGGTTGGGTTGGGTTGGGTTGGTTTGGGTTGGGTTGGGTTGCGTTGGGTTAGGTTGTGTTGTGTTGGGTTGTGTTTTGTTGGGTTCCGTTGGGTTCGGTTTTTTTGGGTTGAATTTGCTTATGTTGTGTTGTGTTGGGTTGGGTTGGGTTAGGTTAGGTTAGGTTACATTAGCTTAGGGTTAATTAAATTTGGTTAGGTTAGGTTAGGTTTGGTTAGGTTAGGTTAGGTTAGGTTAGGTTAGGTTAGATTAGGTTAGGTTAGGTTAAGTTAGGTTAGGTTATGTCAGGTTAGGTTAGGTTGGGTTAGGTTTGGTTAGGTTTGGTTTGGTTTGGTTTGGTTTGGTATTGCTAGGTTAGGTTAGGTTAGGTTAGGTTTGGTTTGGTTTGGTTTGGTTAGGTTTTGTTGAATTAAGTTAGGTTAGGTTAGATTAGGTTAGGTTAGGTTAGGTTGGGTTAGGTTAGGATAGGTTAGGTTAGGTTAGGTTAGGTTAGGTTAGGTAAGGTTTGGTTTGGTTTGGTTTGGTTTGGTTTGGTTTGGTCTGGTTTCGTATGGTGTGGTTCTGTTTGGTTTCGTTTGGTTAGGTTAGGTTAGGTTAGGTTAGGCTAGGTTTGGTTGTGTTTGGTTGGGTTGGTTTGGGTTAGGTTAGGTTGGGTTAGTTTAGGTTAGGTTAGATTAGGTTAGGTTTGGTTTGGTTTGATTTGGTTTGGATCGTTTGGTTTGGTTTGGTTGGTTTCTTTGGTTTGGTTTGGTTTCGTTTGGTTTATTTTGGTTTGGTTTGGTTTGGTTTGGTTTGGTTTGGTTTGGTTTGGTTAGGTTAGGTTGGGTTACGTTAGGTTAGGTTAGTTTGGGTTAGGTTGGTTTGGGTTGGGTTAGGTTAGGTTAGGTTAGGTTAGTTTAGGTTAGGTTAGGTTAGGTTAGGTTAGGTTCGGTTCGGTTAGGTTCGGTTAGGTTAGGTTAGGTTAGGTTAGGTTAGGTTAGGTTTTGTTTGGTTTGGTTTGGTTTTGTTTTGTTAGGTTAAAATAGGATAGGTTAGTTTAGGTTAGGTTTGCTTTGGTTTGGTTTGGTTTGGTTTGGTTTGGTTTGGTTAGGTGTGGTTAGGTTAGGTTAGGTTAGGTTAGGTTAGGTTAGGTTATGTTAGGTTAGGTTAGGTCAGGTTTGGTTTGGTTTGGTTTGGTTTGGTTTCGTTTGGTTTGTTTTGGTTTCGTTTGGTTTGGTTTGGTTTCGTTTTGTTTGGTTTGGTTTGGTTTGGTATGGTTTGGTTTGGTTTGGTTTGGTTTGGTTTGGTTTGGTTTCGTTAGGTTAGGTTAGGTTAGGTTAGGTTAGCTTAGGTTAGTTTGGGTAGGTTTGGTTAGGTTTGGTTTAGTTTGGTGTGGTATGATTTGGTTTTGTTAGGTTAGGTTAGGTTAGGTTAGGTTTGGTTTGGTTTCGTTGGTTTGGTTTGGTTTGGTTTGGTTTGGTTTGGTTTGGTTTGGTTAGGTTTGGTTAGGTTTGGTTAGGTTAGTTTAGGTTAGGTTACTTTAGGTTAGGTTAGGTTAGCTTAGGTTAGGTTAGCTTAGGTTATGTTAGGTTAGGTTAGGTTAGGTCAGGTTAGGTTTTGTTTGGTTTGGTTTGGTTTGGTTTGATTTGGTTTGGTTTGTTTAGGTTAGGTTAGGTTAGGTTAGATTAGGATACGTTAGGTTAGGTTAGGTGAGGTGAGGTGAGGTTTGGTTAGGTTAGGTTAGGTTAGGTTAGGTTCGGTTCGGTTCGGTTCGGTTCGTTTCGGTTGGTTCGGTTCCGTTCCGTTCGGTTCCGCTCGGTTCGGTTCGGTTCGGTTTCTTTCGATTCGGTTAGGTTAGTTTAGGATAGGTTAGGTTACGTTAGGTTACGTTATGTTAGGTTAGGTTATTTTAGGTTAGGTTTGGTTTGGTTTGGTTTGGTTTGGTTAAGTAAGGTTAGGTTAGGTTAGGTTAGGTTAGGTTAGGTTAGGTTAGGTTTGGTTTCGTTTGGTTTGGTTTGGTTTGGTTTGGTTTGATTTGGTTAGGTTTCGCTTGGTTTGGTCTGGTCTGGTTTGGTTTGTTTTGGTTTGGTCTGGTTTGGTTAGGTTTGATCTGGTTTGATTATGTTAGGTTCGGTTAGGTTAATTTAGGTTAGGTTTGGCTTGGTTTGATTTGGTTTGGTTTGGTTTGGTTTCGTTTCGTTTGGTTAGATTACGTTAGGTTAGGTTAGGTAAGGTTAGGTTAGGTTAGGTTAGGTTAGGTTAGGTTAGCTTAGGTTAGGTTTGGTTTGGTTTGGTTTGCTTTGGTTTGGTTTGGTTTAATTTGGTTTGGTTTGGTTTCGTTTCGTTTCGTTTGGTTTGGTTTGGTTTCGTTTGGTTTAGCTTGGTTTGTTTTGGTTTGGTTTGGTTTGGTTTGGTTTGGTTTGGTTTGGTTTGGTTTGGTTTGGTTTCGTTAGGTTAGGTTAGGTTACGTTAGGTTAGGTTAGGTTAGGTTAGGCTAGGCTAGGCTATGCTCGGCTAGGGTAGGCTAGGCTAGGCTATGCTAGGCTAGGATAGGGTAGGCTAGTTTACCTTAGGCTAGGTTGGGCTCGGTTGAGTTGGGTTGGGTTGGGTTAGGTTGGGTTGGGTTGGGATCGGTTGGGTTGGTTTGGGTTGGGTTGGGTTGCGTTGGGTTGGGTTGTGTTGTGTTGGGTTGGGTTGGGTTGGGTTAGGTTAGGTTAGGTTACATTAGGTTAGGGTTGATTAAATTAGGTTAGGTTAGGTTAGGTTTGGTTAGGTTAGGTTAGGTTAGGTTAGGTTAGATTAGGTTAGGTTAGGTTAAGTTAGGTTAGGTTATGTCAGGTTAGGTTAGGTTGGGTTAGGTTTGGTTAGGTTTGGTTTGGTTTGGTTTGGTTTGGTATTGCTAGGTTAGGTTAGGTTAGGTTAGGTTTGGTTGGGTTTGGTTTGGTTAGGTTTTGTTGAATTAAGTTAGGTTAGGTTAGATTAGGTTAGGTTAGGTTAGGTTGGGTTAGGTTAGGATAGGTTAGGTTAGGTTAGGCTAGGTTAGGTTAGGTAAGGTTTGGTTTGGTTTGGTTTGGTTTGGTCTGGTTTCGTATGGTGTGGTTCTGTTTGGTTTCGTTTGGTTAGGTTAGTTTAGGTTAGGTTAGGTTAGGTTAGGTTGTGTTTGGTTGGGTTGGTTTGGGTTAGGTTAGGTTGGATTAGTTTAGGTTAGGTTAGATTAGGTTAGGTTTGGTTTGGTTTGGTTTGGTTTGGATCGTTTGGTTTGGTTTGGTTGGTTTCTTTGGTTTGGTTTGGTTTGGTTTCGTTTGGTTTATTTTGGTTTGGTTTGGTTTGGTTTGGTTTGGTTTGGTTTGGTTTGGATTGGTTTGGTTTCGTTAGGTTAGGTTGGGTTAGGTTAGGTTAGGTTAGTTTGGGTTAGATTGGTTTGGGTTGGGTTAGGTTAGGTTAGGTTAGGTTAGTTTAGGTTAGGTTAGGTTAGGTTAGGTTAGGTTCGGTTCGGTTAGGTTCGGTTAGGTTAGGTTAGGTTAGGTTAGGTTAGGTTAGGTTAGGTTAGGTTTTGTTTGGATTGGTTTGGTTTTGTTTTGTTAGGTTAAAATAGGATAGGTTAGTTTAGGTTAGGTTTGCTTTGGTTTGGTTTGGTTTGGTTTGGTTTGGTTTGGTTAGGTGTGGTTAGGTTAGGTTAGGTTAGGTTAGGTTAGGTTAGGTTAGAATAGGTTAGGTTAGGTTAGGTTAGGTTAGGTTAGGTTAGGTTAGGTTAGGTTGGGTAGGTTTGTTTGGGTTTGGTTTGGTTTGGCTTGATTTGGTTTTATTACGTTAGGTTAGGTCAGGTTTGGTTTGGTTTGGTTTGGTTTGGTTTGGTTTGGTTTCGTTTGGTTAGTTTTGGTTTCGTTTGGTTTGGTTTGGTTTCGTTTTGTTTGGTTTGGTTTGGTTTGGTATGGTTTGGTTTGGTTTGGTTTGGTTTGGTTTGGTTTCGTTTCGTTAGGTTAGGTTAGGTTAGGTTAGGTTAGCTTAGGTTAGTTTGGGTAGGTTTGGTTAGGTTTGGTTTAGTTTGGTGTGGTATGATTTCGTTTTGTTAGGTTAGGTTAGGTTAGGTTAGGTTTGGTTTGGTTTCGTTGGTTTGGTTTGGTTTGGTTTGGTTTGGTTTGGTTTGGTTTGGTTTGGTTAGGTTTGGTTAGGTTAGTTTAGGTTAGGTTACTTTAGGTTAGGTTAGGTTAGCTTAGGTTAGGTTAGCTTAGGTTATGTTAGGTTAGGTTAGGTCAGGTTAGGTTTTGTTTGGTTTGGTTTGGTTTGGTTTGATTTGGTTTGGTTTGGTTAGGTTAGGTTAGGTTAGGTTAGATTAGGATACGTTAGGTTAGGTTAGGTGAGGTGAGGTGAGGTTTGGTTAGGTTAGGTTAGGTTAGGTTAGGTTCGGTTCGGTTCGGTTTGGTTCGTTTCGGTTGGTTCGGTTCCGTTCCGTTCGGTTCCGCTCGGTTCGGTTCGGTTCGGTTTCTTTCGATTCGGTTAGGTTAGTTTAGGATAGGTTAGGTTACGTTAGGTTACGTTATGTTAGGTTAGGTTATTTTAGGTTGGGTTTGGTTTGGTTTGGTTTGGTTTGGTTAAGTAAGGTTAGGTTAGGTTAGGTTAGGTTAGGTTAGGTTAGGTTTGGTTTCGTTTGGTTTGGTTTGGTTTGGTTTGGTTTGGTTAGGTTTCGCTTGGTTTGGTCTGGTCTGGTTTGGTTTGTTTTGGTTTGGTCTGGTTTCGTTAGGTTTGATCTGGTTTGGTTATGTTAGGTTCGGTTAGGTTAATTTAGGTTAGGTTTGGCTTGGTTTGGTTTGGTTTGGTTTGGTTTGGTTTGGTTAGGTTAGGTTAGGTTAGGTTAGGTTAGGTTAGTTTAGGTTAGGTTTTGTTTGGTTTGGTTTGGTTTTGTTTGCTTTCGTTTGGTTTGTTTTGGTTTGGTTTGGTTTGGTTAGGTTAGGTTAGGTTAGGATAGGTTATGTTAGGTTAGGTTAAGTTAGGTGAGGCGAGGTTAGGTTAGGTTAGGTTAGGTTAGGTTCGGTTCGGTTCGGTTCGGTTCCGTTCGGTTCGGTTCGGTTCGGTTCTGTTCCGTTCGGCTCCGTTCGGTTCGGTTCGGTTCGGTTAGGTTAGTTTAGGTTAGGTTAGGTTAGGTAAGGTTACAACATGTTAGGTTAGGTTAAGTTAGGTTTGGTTTGCTTTGGTTTGGTTTGTATTTGTTAGGTTAGGTTAGGTTAGGTTAGGTTAGGTTAGGTTAGGTTAGGTTATGTTAGGTTTGGTTAGGTTGGGTAGGTTTGGTTAGGTTTGGTTTGGTTTGGTTTGGTTTCGTTTGGTTTGGTTTAGTTTCGTTTGGTTTGGTTTGTTTTGGTTTGGTTTGGTTTGGTTTGGTTTGGTTCGGTTTGGTTTGGTTTGGTTTGGTTTGGTTTGGTTTCGTTAGGTTAGGTTAGGTTAGGTTAGGTTAGGTTAGGTTAGGTTATGTTACGTTTGGTTAGGTTGGGTAGGTTTGGTGAGGTTTGGTTTGGTTTGGTATGGTATGATTTGGTTTTGTTAGGTTAGGTTAGGTTTGGTTTGGTTTGGTTGGTTTGGTTTGGTTCGGTTTGGTTTGGTTTGGTTATGTTTGGTTAGGTTTGGTTAGGTTTGGGTATGTTAGGTTTGGTTAGGTTAGGTTAGATTATGTTAGGTTAGGTTAGGTTAGGTCAGGTTAGGTTAGGTTTGGTTAGGTTAGGGTTGGTTTGAGTCGGTTTGGTTTGGTCTGGTTTGGTTTTGTTTGGTTTGATTTGGTTTGGTTTGGTTTGGTTTGGTTAGGTTAGGTTAGATTAGGTTAGGTTAGGCTGGGTTAGATTAGGTTAGGTTAGGTTAGGTGAGGTAAGGTTAGGTTAGGTTAGGTTAGGTTACGTTAGGCTAGGTTAGGTTAGGCTAGGCTAGGCTATGCTCGGCTAGGTTAGGCTAGGCTAGGCTAGGCTATGCTAGGCTAGGATAGGGTAGGCTAATTTAGTTTAGGCTAGGTTAGGCTCGGTTGAGATGGGTTGGGTTGGGTTGGGTAGGGTTTGTTTGGGTTTGGTTTGGTTGGGTTGGGTTGGTTTGGGTTGGGTTGGATTGCGTTGGGTTGGGTTGTGTTGTGTTGGGTTGTGTTTTGTTGGGTTGTGTTGGGGTGGGTTGTGTTGGGTTGCGTTTGCTTGGGTTGTGTTGGGTTGGGTTGGGTTGGGTTGGGTTAGGTTAGGTTAGGTTACATTAGGTTAGGGTTGATTAAATTAGGTTAGGTTAGGTTAGGTTTGGTTAGGTTAAGTTAGGTTAGGTTAGGTTAGGTTAGATTGGGTTAAGTTAGGTTAGGTTAAGCCAGGTTAGGTTACGTTGGGTTAGGTTTCGTTAGGTCGGGTCGGGTCAGGTCAGGTCAGGTCAGGTCAGGTCAGGTCAGGTCAGGTCGGGTCAGGTCAGGGTTGGGTTGGGTTGGGTTGGGTTGGGTTGGGGTGGGTTGGGTTGGGTTGTGTTTGGTTGGGTTGGGTTGGGTTGGGTTGGTTTGGGTTGGGTTGGGTTGCGTTGGGTTGTGTTGTGTTGTGTTGGGTTGTGTTTTGTTGGGTTCCGTTGGGTTGGGTTGTGTTGGGTTGAGTTTGCTTATATTGTGTTGGGTTGGGTTGGGTTGGGTTAGGTTAGGTTAGGTTACATTATGTTAGGGTTGATTAAATTAGGTTAGGTTAGGTTAGGTTTGGTTAGGTTAGGTTAGGTTAGGTTAGATTAGGTTAGGTTAGGTTAAGTTAGGTTAGGTTATGTCAGGTTAGGTTAGGTTGGGTTAGGTTTGGTTAGGTTTGGTTTGGTTTGGTTTGGTTTGGTATTGCTAGGTTAGGTTAGGTTAGGTTAGGTTTGGTTTGGTTTGGTTTGGTTAGGTTTTGTTGAATTAAGTTAGGTTAGGTTAGATTAGGTTACGTTAGGTTAGGTTGGGTTAGGTTAGGATAGGTTAGGTTAGGTTAGGTTAGGTTAGGTTAGGTAAGGTTTGGTTTGGTTTGGTTTGGTTTGGTTTGGTTTGGTCTGGTTTCGTATGGTGTGGTTCTGTTTGGTTTCGTTTGGTTAGGTTAGGTTAGGTTAGGTTAGGTTAGGTTAGGTTGTGTTTGGTTGGGTTGGTTTGGGTTAGGTTAGGTTGGGTTAGTTTAGATTAGGTTAGATTAGGTTAGGTTTGGTTTGGTTTGGTTTGGTTTGGATCGTTTAGTTTGGTTTGGTTGGTTTCTTTGGTTTGGTTTGGTTTGGTTTCGTTTGGTTTGGTTTCGTTTAGTTTGGTTTATTTTGGTTTGGTTTGGTTT
>NC_060140.1:320000-330000 GCF_021461385.2 Schistocerca piceifrons | reverse complement strand
TTTTGGTTTGGTTTGGTTTCGTTTGGTTTGGTTTCGTTTAGTTTGGTTTATTTTTTTTTTAGTATGGTTTGGTTTGGTTTGGTTTGGTTGGTTTGGTTTGGTTAGGTTAGGTTAGGTTAGGTTGGGTTAGGTTAGGTTAGGTTAGTTTGGGTTAGATTGGGTTGGGTTGGGTTAGGTTAGGTTAAGTTTGGTTAGGTTAGGTTAAGTTAGGTTTGGTTAGGTTCGGTTTGGTTAGGTTAGGTTAGGTTAGGTTAGGTTAGGTTTTGTTTGGTTTGGTTTGGTTTTGTTTTGTTATGTTAAAATAGGTTAGGTTAGGTTAGGTTAGGTTTGCTTTGGTTTGGTTTGGTTTGGTTTGGTTTGGTATGGTTTGGTTAGGTGTGGTTGGATTAGGTTGGGTTAGGTTACGTTTGGTTAGTTTAAGTTAGGTTATGTTTTGTTTGGTTTTGTTTGCTTTGGTTTGGTTTGGTTTGGTTTGGTTAGGTTAGGTTAGGTTAGGTTAGGTTAGGTTAGGTTCGGTTCGGTTCGGTTCGGTTGCGTTCGGTTCGGTTCGGTTCAGTTCCGTTCCGTTCGGTTTGGTTCGGTTCGGTTCGGTTCGGTTTGGTTCGGTTCGGTTAGCTTAGTTTAGGTTAGGTTAGGTTACGTTAGGTTAGGTTATGTTAAGTTAGGTTAGGTTAGGTTTGGTTTGGTTTGGTTTGGTTTGTATTGGTTAGGTTAGCTTAGGTTAGGTTAGGCTAGGTTAGGGTTGGTTTGGTTTGGTTTGGTTTAGTTTGGCTTGGTTTTGTTTGATTAGGTTTGGCTTGGTTTGGTCTGGTCTGGTTTGATTTGTTTTGGTTTGGTCTGGTTTGGTTAGGTTTGTTTTGGTTTGGTTTGGATTGGTTTGGTTTCGTTAGGTTAGGTTAGGTTCGGTTAGGTTAGGTTAGGTTAGGTTAGGTTATGTTAGGTTAGGTGAGGTTAGATTAGGTTAGCTTAGGTTAGGTTCGGTTCGGCTCGGTTCGGTTCTGTTTGCTTCGGTTCGGTTAGGTTAGTTTAGGTTAGGTTAGGTTAGGTTAGGTTAGGTTAGGTATTGTTTGGTTTGGTTTGGTTTGCTTTGGTTTCGTTTTGTTAGGGTAAAATAGGTTAGGTTAGGTTAGGTTAGGTTGGCTTTGGTTTGGTTTGGTTTGCTTTGGTTTGGTTTGTATTTGTTAGGTTAGGTTAGGTTAGGTTAGGTTAGGTTAGGTTAGGTTAGGTTATGTTAGGTTTGGTTAGGTTGGGTAGGTTTGGTTAGGTTTGGTTTGGTTTGGTTTGGTTTTGTTTGGTCTGGTTTGGTTTGTTTTGGTTTGGTTTGGTTTGGTTTGGTTTGGTTTGGTTTGGTTTGGTTTGGTTTGGTTTGGTTTCGTTAGGTTAGGTTAGGTTAGGTTAGGTTAGGTTAGGTTAGGTTAGGTTATGTTAGGTTTGGTTAGGTTGGGTAGGTTTGGTTAGGTTTGGTTTGGTTTGGTATGGTATGATTTGGTTTTGTTAGGTTAGGTTAGGTTACGTTAGGTTTGGTTTGGTTTGGTTGGTTTGGTTTGGATCGGTTTGGTTTGGTTTGGTTAGGTTTGGATAGGTTTGCGTAGGTTTGGGTAGGTTAGGTTTGGTTAGGTTAGGTTAGATTATGTTAGGTTAGGTTAGGTTAGGTCAGGTTAGGTTAGGTTCGGTTAGGTTAGGTTTGGTTTGGGTTGGTTTGGTTTGGTCTGGTTTGGTTTTGTTTGGTTTGATTTGGTTTGGTTTGGTTTGGTTTGGTGTGGTTAGGTTAGGTTAGGTTAGGTTAGGTTAGGCTGGGTTAGATTAGGTTAGGTTAGGTTAGGTGAGGTAAAGTTAGGTTAGGTTAGGTTAGGTTACATTAGGCTAGGTTAGGTTAGGCTAGGCTAGGCTATGCTCGGCTAGGTTAGGCTAGGCTAGGCTAGGCTATGCTAGGCTAGGATAGGGTAGGCTAGTTTAGTTTAGGCTAGGTTAGGCTCGGTTGAGTTGGGTTGGGTTGGGTTGGGTTGGGTTGGTTTGGGTTGGGTTGGGTTGCGTTGGGTTAGGTTGTGTTGTGTTGGGTTGTGTTTTGTTGGGTTCCGTTGGGTTCGGTTTTTTTGGGTTGAATTTGCTTATGTTGTGTTGGGTTGGGTTGGGTTGGGTTAGGTTAGGTTAGGTTACATTAGGTTAGGGTTGATTAAATTTGGTTAGGTTAGGTTAGGTTTGGTTAGGTTAGGTTAGGTTAGGTTAGGTTAGATTAGGTTAGGTTAGGTTAAGTTAGGTTAGGTTATGTCAGGTTAGGTTAGGTTGGGTTAGGTTTGGTTAGGTTTGGTTTGGTTTTGTTTGGTTTGGTATTGCTAGGTTAGGTTAGGTTAGGTTAGGTTTGGTTGGGTTTGGTTTGGTTAGGTTTTGTTGAAATAAGTTAGGTTAGGTTAGATTAGGTTAGGTTAGGTTAGGTTGGGTTAGGTTAGGATAGGTTAGGTTAGGTTAGGTTAGGTTAGGTTAGGTAAGGTTTGGTTTGGTTTGGTTTGGTTTGGTTTGGTTTGGTCTGGTTTCGTATGGTGTGGTTCTGTTTGGTTTCGTTTGGTTAGGTTAGGTTAGGTTAGGTTAGGGTAGGTTTGGTTGTGTTTGGTTGGGTTGGTTTGGGTTAGGTTAGGTTGGGTTAGTTTAGGTTAGGTTAGATTAGGTTAGGTTTGGTTTGGTTTGATTTGGTTTGGATCGTTTGGTTTGGTTTGGTTGGTTTCTTTGGTTTGGTTTGGTTTGGTTTCGTTTGGTTTATTTTGGTTTGGTTTGGTTTGGTTTGGTTTGGTTTGGTTTGGTTTGGTTTGGTTAGGTTAGGTTGGGTTACGTTAGGTTAGGTTAGTTTGGGTTAGGTTGGTTTGGGTTGGGTTAGGTTAGGTTAGGTTAGGTTAGTTTAGGTTAGGTTAGGTTAGGTTAGGTTAGGTTCGTTTCGGTTAGGTTCGGTTAGGTTAGGTTAGGTTAGGTTAGGTTAGGTTAGGTTTTGTTTGGTTTGGTTTGGTTTTGTTTTGTTAGGTTAAAATAGGATAGGTTAGTTTAGGTTAGGTTTGCTTTGGTTTGGTTTGGTTTGGTTTGGTTTGGTTTGGTTAGGTGTGGTTAGGTTAGGTTAGGTTAGGTTAGGTTAGGTTAGGTTATGTTAGGTTAGGTTAGGTTAGGTTAGGTTAGGTTAGGTTAGGTTAGGTTAGGTTAGGTTGGGTAGGTTTGTTTGGGTTTGGTTTGGTTTGGTTTGATTTGGTTTTATTACGTTAGGTTAGGTCAGGTTTGGTTTGGTTTGGTTTGGTTTGGTTTCGTTTGGTTTGTTTTGGTTTCGTTTGGTTTGGTTTGGTTTCGTTTTGTTTGGTTTGGTTTGGTTTGGTATGGTTTGGTTTGGTTTGGTTTGGTTTGGTTTGGTTTGGTTTGGTTTGGTTTCGTTAGGTTAGGTTAGGTTAGGTTAGGTTAGCTTAGGTTAGTTTGGGTAGGTTTGGTTAGGTTTGGTTTAGTTTGGTGTGGTATGATTTGGTTTTGTAAGGTTAGGTTAGGTTAGGTTTGGTTTGGTTTCGTTGGTTTGGTTTGGTTTGGTTTGGTTTGGTTTGGTTTGGTTTGGTTAGGTTTGGTTAGGTTAGTTTAGGTTAGGTTACTTTAGGTTAGGTTAGGTTAGCTTAGGTTAGGTTAGCTTAGGTTATGTTAGGTTAGGTTAGGTTAGGTCAGGTTAGGTTTTGTTTGGTTTGGTTTGGTTTGGTTTGATTTGGTTTGGTTTGTTTAGGTTAGGTTAGGTTAGGTTAGATTAGGATACGTTAGGTTAGGTTAGGTGAGGTGAGGTGAGGTTTGGTTAGGTTAGGTTAGGTTAGGTTAGGTTCGGTTCGGTTCGGTTCGGTTCGTTTCGGTTGGTTCGGTTCCGTTCCGTTCGGTTCCGCTCGGTTCGGTTCGGTTCGGTTTCTTTCGATTCGGTTAGGTTAGTTTAGGATAGGTTAGGTTACGTTAGGTTACGTTATGTTAGGTTAGGTTATTTTAGGTTAGGTTTGGTTTGGTTTGGTTTGGTTTGGTTAAGTAAGGTTAGGTTAGGTTAGGTTAGGTTAGGTTAGGTTAGGTTAGGTTTGGTTTCGTTTGGTTTGGTTTGGTTTGGTTTGGTTTGGTTTGGTTAGGTTTCGCTTGGTTTGGTCTGGTCTGGTTTGGTTTGTTTTGGTTTGGTTAGGTTTGTTCTGGTTTGGTTATGTTAGGTTCGGTTAGGTTAATTTAGGTTAGGTTTGGCTTGGTTTGATTTGGTTTGGTTTGGTTTGGTTTGGTTAGGTTAGGTTAGGTTAGTTTAGGTTAGGTTTGGTTTGGTTTGGTTTGGTTTTGTTTGCTTTCGTTTGGTTTGTTTTGGTTTGGTTTGGTTTGGTTAGGTTAGGTTAGGTTAGGATAGGTTATGTTAGGTTAGGTTAGGTTAGGTTAGGTTTTGTTTGGTTTGGATTGGTTTGGTTTCGTTTGGTTAGATTAGGTTAGGTTAGGTTAGGTAAGGTTAGGTTAGGTTAGGTTAGGTTAGGTTAGCTTAGGTTAGGTTTGGTTTGGTTTGGTTTGCTTTGGTTTGGTTTGGTTTAGTTTGGTTTGGTTTGGTTTGGTTTCGTTTCGTTTGGTTTGGTTTGGTTTCGTTTGGTTTAGCTTGGTTTGTTTTGGTTTGGTTTGGTTTGGTTTGGTTTGGTTTGGTTTGGTTTGGTTTGGTTTGGTTTCGTTAGGTTAGGTTAGGTTACGTTAGGTTAGGTTAGGTTAGGTTAGGTTAGGCTAGGTTAGCTTAGGTTAGGTTTGGTTTGGTTTGGTTTGCTTTGGTTTGGTTTGGTTTAGTTTGGTTTGGTTTGGTTTGGTTTCGTTTGGTTAGATTAGGTTAGGTTAGGTTAGGTAAGGTTAGGTTAGGTTAGGTTAGGTTAGGTTAGCTTAGGTTAGGTTTGGTTTGGTTTGGTTTGCTTTGGTTTGGTTTGGTTTATTTTGGTTTGGTTTGGTTTGGTTTCGTTTCGTTTGGTTTGGTTTGGTTTCGTTTGGTTTAGCTTGGTTTGTTTTGGTTTGGTTTGGTTTGGTTTGGTTTGGTTTGGTTTGGTTTGGTTTGGTTTGGTTTCGTTAGGTTAGGTTAGGTTACGTTAGGTTAGGTTAGGTTAGGTTAGGTTAGGTTAGGCTAGGCTAGGCTATGCTCGGCTAGGGTAGGCTAGGCTAGGCTATGCTAGGCTAGGATAGGGTAGGCTAGTTTACCTTAGGCTAGGTTGGGCTCGGTTGAGTTGGGTTGGGTTGGGTTAGGTTGGGTTGGGTTGGGATCGGTTGGGTTGGTTTGGGTTGGGTTGGGTTGCGTTGGGTTGGGTTGTGTTGTGTTGGGTTGGGTTGGGTTGGGTTAGGTTAGGTTAGGTTACATTAGGTTAGGGTTGATTAAATTAGGTTAGGTTAGGTTAGGTTTGTTTAGGTTAGGTTAGGTTAGGTTAGGTTAGGTTAGATTAGGTTAGGTTAGGTTAAGTTAGGTTATGTCAGGTTAGGTTAGGTTGGGTTAGGTTTGGTTAGGTTTGGTTTGGTTTGGTTTGGTTTGGTATTGCTAGGTTAGGTTAGGTTAGGTTAGGTTTGGTTGGGTTTGGTTTGGTTAGGTTTTGTTGAATTAAGTTAGGTTAGGTTAGATTAGGTTAGGTTAGGTTAGGTTGGGTTAGGTTAGGATAGGTTAGGTTAGGTTAGGCTAGGTTAGGTTAGGTAAGGTTTGGTTTGGTTTGGTTTGGTTTGGTCTGGTTTCGTATGGTGTGGTTCTGTTTGGTTTCGTTTGGTTAGGTTACGTTAGGTTAGGTTAGGTTAGGTTAGGTTGTGTTTGGTTGGGTTGGTTTGGGTTAGGTTAGGTTGGGTTAGTTTAGGTTAGGTTAGATTAGTTTAGGTTTGGTTTGGTTTGGTTTGGTTTGGATCGTTTGGTTTGGTTTGGTTGGTTTCTTTGGTTTGGTTTGGTTTGGTTTCGTTTGGTTTATTTTGGTTTGGTTTGGTTTGGTTTGGTTTGGTTTGGTTTGGTTTGGATTGGTTTGGTTTGGTTAGGTTAGGTTGGGTTAGGTTAGGTTAGGTTAGTTTGGGTTAGGTTGGTTTGGGTTGGGTTAGGTTAGGTTAGGTTAGGTTAGTTTAGGTTAGGTTAGGTTAGGTTAGGTTAGGTTAGGTTCGGTTAGGTTCGGTGAGGTTAGGTTAGGTTAGGTTAGGTTAGGTTAGGTTAGGTTAGGTTTTGTTTGGATTGGTTTGGTTTTGTTTTGTTAGGTTAAAATAGGATAGGTTAGTTTAGGTTAGGTTTGCTTTGGTTTGGTTTGGTTTGGTTTGGTTTGGTTTGGTTAGGTGTGGTTAGGTTAGGTTAGGTTAGGTTAGGTTAGGTTAGGTTAGAATAGGTTAGGTTAGGTTAGGTTAGGTTAGGTTAGGTTAGGTTAGGTTAGGTTAGGTTAGGTTAGGTTGGGTAGGTTTGTTTGGGTTTGGTTTGGTTTGGTTTGATTTGGTTTTATTACGTTAGGTTAGGTCAGGTTTGGTTTGGTTGGTTTGGTTTGGTTTGGTTTGGTTTCGTTTGGTTAGTTTTGGTTTCGTTTGGTTTGGTTTGGTTTCGTTTTGTTTGGTTTGGTTTGGTTTGGTATGGTTTGGTTTGGTTTGGTTTGGTTTGGTTTGGTTTCGTTTCGTTAGGTTAGGTTAGGTTAGGTTAGGTTAGCTTAGGTTAGTTTGGGTAGGTTTGGTTAGGTTTGGTTTAGTTTGGTGTGGTATGATTTCGTTTTGTTAGGTTAGGTTAGGTTAGGTTAGGTTTGGTTTGGTTTCGTTGGTTTGGTTTGGTTTGGTTTGGTTTGGTTTGGTTTGGTTTGGTTAGGTTTGGTTAGGTTAGTTTAGGTTAGGTTACTTTAGGTTAGGTTAGGTTAGCTTAGGTTAGGTTAGCTTAGGTTATGTTAGGTTAGGTTAGGTCAGGTTAGGTTTTGTTTGGTTTGGTTTGGTTTGGTTTGATTTGGTTTGGTTTGGTTAGGTTAGGTTAGGTTAGGTTAGATTAGGATACGTTAGGTTAGGTTAGGTGAGGTGAGGTGAGGTTTGGTTAGGTTAGGTTAGGTTAGGTTAGGTTCGGTTCGGTTCGGTTTGGTTCGTTTCGGTTGGTTCGGTTCCGTTCCGTTCGGTTCCGCTCGGTTCGGTTCGGTTCGGTTTCTTTCGATTCGGTTAGGTTAGTTTAGGATAGGTTAGGTTACGTTAGGTTACGTTATGTTAGGTTAGGTTATTTTAGGTTGGGTTTGGTTTGGTTTGGTTTGGTTTGGTTAAGTAAGGTTAGGTTAGGTTAGGTTAGGTTAGGTTAGGTTAGGTTTGGTTTCGTTTGGTTTGGTTTGGTTTGGTTTGGTTTGGTTAGGTTTCGCTTGGTTTGGTCTGGTCTGGTTTGGTTTGTTTTGGTTTGGTCTGGTTTCGTTAGGTTTGATCTGGTTTGGTTATGTTAGGTTCGGTTAGGTTAATTTAGGTTAGGTTTGGCTTGGTTTGGTTTGGTTTGGTTTGGTTTGGTTTGGTTAGGTTAGGTTAGGTTAGGTTAGGTTAGGTTAGTTTAGGTTAGGTTTTGTTTGGTTTGGTTTGGTTTTGTTTGCTTTCGTTTGGTTTGTTTTGGTTTGGTTTGGTTAGGTTAGGTTAGGTTAGGATAGGTTATGTTAGGTTAGGTTAGGTTAGGTTAGGTTTTGTTTTGTTTGGATTGGTTTGGTTTTGTTTTGTTTTGTTAGGTTAAAATAGGTTAGGTTAGGTTAGTTTTGCTTTGGTTTGGTTAGGTTTGGTTTGGTTTGGTTTCGTTTGGTTACATTAGGTTAGGTTAGGTTAGGTAAGGTTAGGTTAGGTTAGGTTAGGTTAGGTTAGGTTAGGTTAGGTTTGGTTTGGTTTGGTTTGCTTTGGTTTGGTTTGGTTTCGTTTGGTTTGGTTTCGTTTGGTTTGGTTTGGTTTCGTTTGGTTTAGTTTGGTTTGTTTTGGTTTGGTTTGGTTTGGTTTGGTTTGGTTTGGTTTGGTTTGGTTTGGTTTCGTTAGGTTATGTTACGTTACGTTAGGTTATGATAGGTTAGGTTAGGTTAGGCTAGGCTAGGCTATGCTCGGCTAGGGTAGGCTAGGCTAGGCTATGCTAGGCTAGGATAGGGTAGGCTAGTTTACTTTAGGCTAGGTTGGGCTCGGTTGAGTTGGGTTGGGTTGGGTTAGGTTGGGTTGGGTTGGGATCGGTTGGGTTGGTTTGGGTTGGGTTGGGTTGCGCTGGGTTGGGTTGTGTTGGGTTGGGTTGTGTTTTCTTGGGTTGCGTTGGGTTGGGTTGTGTTGGGTTGCGTTTGCTTGGGTTGTGTTGGGTTGGGTTGGGTTGGGTTAGGTTAGGTTAGGTTACATTAGGTTAGGGTTCATTAAATTAGGTTAGGTTAGGTTAGGTTTGGTTAGGTGAGGTTAGGTTAGGTTAGGTTAGGTTAGATTAGGTTAGGTTAGGTTAAGTTAGTTTAGGTTATGTCAGGTTAGGTTATGTTGGGTTAAGTTTGGTTAGGTTTGGTTTGGTTTGGTTTGGTTTGGTATTGCAAGGTTAGGTTAGGTTAGGTTAGGTTTGGTTTGGTTTGGTTTGGTTAGGTTTTGTTGAATTAAGTTAGGTTAGGTTAGATTAGGTTAGGTTAGGTTAGGTTGGGTTAGGTTAGGATAGGTTAGGTTAGGTTAGGTTAGGTTAGGTTAGGTAAGGTTTGGTTTGGTTGGGTTTGGTTTGGTTTGGTCTGGTTTCGTATGGTGTGGTACTGTTTGGTTTGGTTTGGTTAGGTTAGGTTAGGTTAGGTTAGGTTAGGTTAGGTTGGGTTTGGTTGGGTTGGTTTGGGTTAGGTTAGGTTGGGTTAGGTTAGGTTAGGTTAGATTAGGTTAGGTTTGGTTTGGTTTGGTTTGGTTTGGATCGTTTGGTTTGGTTTGGTTGGTTTCGTTTGGTTTGGTTTGGTTTGGTTTCGTTTGGTTTGGTTTCGTTTAGTTTAGATTATTTTGGTTTTGTTTAATTTGGTTTGGTTTGGTTTGGTTTGGTTTGGTTTGGTTAGGTTAGGTTAGGTTGGATTAGGTTAGGTTAGGTTAGTTTGGGTTAGGTTGGTTTGGGTTGGGTTAGGTTAGGTTAGGTTAGGTTAGGTTAGGTTAGGTTAGTTTAGGTTAGGTTAGGTTAGGTTAGGTTAGGTTAGGTTGGGTAGGTTTGGTTAGGTTTTGTTTGGTTTGTTTTGGTTTGGATTGGTTTGGTTTGGTTTGGTTTGGATTGGTATGGTTTGGTTTGGTTTCGTTAGGTTAGGTTAGGTTAGGTTAGGTTAGGTTAGGTTGGGTAGGTTTGGTTGGGTTTGGTTTGGTTTGGTATGGTTTGGTTTCGTTACGTTAGGTTAGGTTAGGTTAGGTTAGGTTAGGTTAGGTTGGGTAGGTTTGGTTGGGTTTGGTTTGGTTTGGTTTGGTTTGATTTGGTTTTATTAGGTTAGGTTAGGTTAGGTTTGGTTTGGTTTGGTGTGGTTTGGTTTGGTTTGGTTTGGTTAGGTTAGGTTAGGTTAGGTTAGGTCAGGTTAGGTTAGGTTAGCTTAGGTTAGGTTACATTTGGTTTGGTTTGGTTTCGTTTCGTTTGGTTTGGTTTGGTTTCGTTTGGTTTCGTTTGGTTTGGTTTGTTTGCTTTGGTTTGGTTTGGTTTGGTTTCGTTTCGTTTGGTTAGGTTAGGTTAGGTTAGGTTACGTTAGGTTAGGTTAGGTTGGGTAGGTTTGCTTAGGTTTGGTTTAGTTTGGTATGGAATGATTTGGTTTTGTTAGGTTAGCTTAGGTTAGGTTAGGTTAGGTCTCGTTTGGTTTGGTTGGTTTGGTTTGGTTTGGTTTTGGTTTGGTTAGGTTTGGCTAGGTTAGGTTAGGTTAGGTTACTTTAGGTTAGGTTAGGTTAGGTTAGGTTAGGTTAGGCTAGGTTTGGTTTGGTTTGGTTTGGTTTGGTTTGGTTTGGTTAGGTTAGGTTAGGCTAGGTTAGGTTAAGTTAGGATAGGTTGGGTTGGGTTGGGTTAGGTGAGGTTAGGTTAGGTAAGGTTAGGTTAGGTTAGGTTAGGTTAGGTTAG